>NC_134572.1:145394104-145629104 GCF_050947875.1 Dermacentor variabilis
GTTGCGGATTGTCACTGAAGAGCAGTGACTACTTGTGTGAAGTGATGGCGCGCTGCCCTGCACTTTTTGCCGGGATGGATGCGTAGAGTCGGGTAACGTTCTATCATATGTGGATATGGCTTTGGTCAGCCTTATTCAATAAACAAGGAAAAACCGGGGAGCAGACGCTTTCAAAGTGCGGGTCACGGTGGGCTGATGCGAGAATTTTAAGGCTGGCGTTGCCACCTGTCATAATTGTTTCTACGCCATTTCTTTTTCTGTCATGCTTCATCTTAGCGAAAGACTGGCCGCATCGCAGAAAACTAATGTAGTAGTGCAGCTTAACTAAATATAGCTCCTAAATGTCCCTTTAAAGCGATGCTGAGAACGAGCGGGTACCATCAAGCCTGAGTAGGATGCCCTCCCCCCCAGCCATAGTAATTTGTTTTCTATCTGCAAGGTCGCGTTTAAAAGACCACCAGCAGCACGAAAGACTCTTTTGACTTTGGTGCGTTGATGAATTGATCTCTTTCTAATAACCATGAAATGAAACTGCTGTAAATGTAATTATGCAACTAATGCTGAATGATAGCCGCATTAATTATGATCATTATCCACGCCAATTCAAAACCTGCGCCAAGAACCGAAGCTAGCCGATCACCGGCCGGAACAAAGCACTCCGGAAACTGGCAGGAAAATCGATCACGGGCGCTTACAAACCAGTGACGTTGGAGAGCGAGATTGTTGAATTTCCAGTCACATAATTCGTCTGCTATTCGCGAACGTGTTGCTCTACGTCGTTCCAGTCGGAATCGTGGTCGTCGTTATTGCTAAGTGAGGTCGATGGCTGTGCAAGTGACAGTAGCTGTCATAGCGGATATAGCGAACCATTTTCAGTTTATTCCCTGCAGAGGAGCGGGTCGGAAATTGACAGCACTGCAAGCAGCCATGAAGGTGAATATGAAAACGTACGCATTGGTGTCCATGAGCGGCGATAGACGCGAAAGCTTCGGCTGTGGCCACGACACCGGCCAAGAAAGAACATTGCCGCTGACTTCGCCGGCTCTGACACAATCTGCGCGGTGTGGTTGTCCGTACTGTGCCCCATACAATGCCACATCCTGTCTGAACTTCTAGGAAATCAGTTTGGTGCGGTAGTTGGTACAGGTAGGGACCCAGATTGTTCTGTTCATCTGCTCAGACACGTGCAGACTGCCAATATACGTCATCGAAGCCACGAAGCAGCGCCTGTCCCATCGTATTTCCCGCAAGTTTCGCTGGTACCCCAGTATCCACATGTATGACGTTAGCAATACTCGTGGAGCCCGAGGGGCCCCTAAACACGTCATATCGATGACGATGTCTTGGAGTGGTGCTGTTTAAGATCGGCCACTCGCGCTGACATTAAAACCATATTAATATATGTTCATGGCGACGTTATTATTATTATTCTGCCAGAGGTACCTACGCACGTAGTGAAATCGAGCATGATCATCTCGAGTATGACATTTTGTGTAAGGGGTATTTTAAAGCTAAAATAAAAAAACTACGAAGGTATGTATTGGTGACTGCTCGTACGCAGTAACAGTGGATGGTGTTTTAGCTCGTTCGTGGGCCTCCTGCTGCACAATGAACTACATGCTGTAGGCAATACTGACGCTTTTCAGACCATGATAGTATTCCTGTAGATGCCCTCTGCGAGCACACACGGGAACGTTGGTTGATGCAGGCATTGTGTGCCATCTGGCAGAAGTGGTAGGTCAGCGTACCAATTATATTACGATGTATGCTAGGATGCAGCGCATGCAATCACACTATGCGTGCATGTATCTCTCTGCGTGCCCAGTGGTGGACTGCGTACGCGAGCTGCTGCCTCCGAACTCTGTCATCGGGTATTTCAATCTGAAGCACATCCGACTGGCGGACGACTCCGGTGACAGCGCACACGAAGGCATCTTCGGCGAGTTTCTTTTCCACGCCGAACCAGCCGTGCGACCTGCGCCAACCACCGACGACCTGCAGCAACCACCGCCACTGGACAGCTCTGTCCCCGGGTGAGCATCCGACCAGCTTGGCTGCTGTGGAGAGAGCGATACCAGCCGGTAGGGCAGATTTTCACCGTGCTTTAAAAGAGTATGTTGCGCTAGTTTGTGTTTTGACATGGGGATCATCTTGATATAGCGCGCGCCACGGGACGGCACAACAGGTAAGAAGACGAACACAGCTGCAAACTAACAACTAATTTTATTGAAGCCAGACCCACAGGTACACATGCCCGCAAGCTGCGCAGGCGCAACGTTACGCAAGGAACGCAGGCGCAACGCAGGCGCAAGGAAAATGGAATTTCTCAAACATGAAGTGATTAAACCAGGGGCAAAAGGAGTTTCATTTCTGCATTGTACAGTGGAATCGATGTTTCGCTTGCACAACCCTGACCTGCTTTTCTGATAAAAAAATGCTTTTAATGTTTCGCGAGCGGATTTTCGCTTGCTCTTGCCTAGAATTTCACATTACAGTAACTGGGTTAATGCCATTAGTATAATGCCTGCAATATAGAATGATGAGGCCTATAAATACACATGGGTGTTTTCGGATTACATTGTGACGCGATGTTGTGGCGAATAATCTCACTTACGCTTCATTTTGTATTGTTATGTGCTTTGTATATGCGATGTCATGTGAGGTGGTGCAGTCGACGGAGCAACGACCCTCGAATGACTAACGTTCTTTTTTTTTTTTGCCACCTAGAAGTTGGCCTCGCGATATGTAGATGGCGCTTCTGTGCCTCAACGAGCCGCCATTGCAGTACCTGTGGGCTTCTATGGCACCTTTACTACCATGTGTACATATGCCTTGTCCTAGGCAGTGTGACTTAAGCACTTGCGCCAACAAGTCTGAGCCATATTCCTCCCCCGTCTTTCGTTCGCCGTCTCCTCTTCGCTGGAAACCCAGGACAGACACGTCCTGCGTGCGAAGTCGGGGATGAAGTATATAGGCAAAGCTATCCGTTTAAAATTGAAAGGAGGATGCTTTTTGGGCGGCATCTTGAAGAGCCCCGGCGGTGTTTCTCGGTGCAAGTGATGTCGGTGGCCATCTTCAGCGCTATGCAGAGCAGACGCCTGGACACGTCCATGCGCAGCCTAGGCGAGGGTTTCGGCCCCACGACCGACACCATCGCGGTGGCGTTTCCGCGCAACCAGGACGAGGCGCGACTCGAGCTCGAGGCCTTAGAGCACAGTCTTCAGCGAGTGCTGGCGCTGGCCAGTCAAGCCACGAAATTCAACGTGCAAGATCAGTTCGCGCCCATTGGCCGCCTGAAGCTCATACTGCTGCTTATCAAGCCGCTCGACTGACGAGGTATGCGCACGATGTCGCGTGTCTTTCTCTGTAGAGCAGTGTTTCTCAAACGGGAAGTGGGGCTTGGAAGCTTCGAGCTGTGGTATGAAGGTCTCAGTAGAACGTAGCGGGCCCCAACTTAGATTTGAGGCATCCGAACTGCACCCTCTTTTCGACAAACTGCGCTCTAGCAAAGTGGCGACTAGGCACAGTCTCTCATGCAGGCATGCTTTATCTTTAATAACTTGTAACTTCTGTAGCGAATTCGATGAGGTCTTATGTCTCGGTAATTACGTGCTGAAAGTCGTTAGCTTGTGACAGACGAGAGATGTAAGAAGGGAAAGGGGAAGTGCTGCCTTGTATGTTATATATATAGTTTTTTTAAAGCTGCACCAAATGACATATTAAAAATAGAAATAAAATAGATTGCTTGTGTTAGATAGACCATTCTAAACCTTGAGCTAAAGTACTCGATGCGGCGGCGATTAGTTCTGCGAGAAATCAGAATGCTTAATTGAATAAATAATGTAAATATATTAAAGATCTAATTGATTGCTTTAGTGCACGTATTCTGATATATGTATCGTGGCTAGTGAGCTTGCAAGGCATCGCCAGTTGAAGCTTATTCGGAAAATGCATCGGTTTCGAGATATGCGCTGTCAAGGTTGCGGTGTACATGCATTGTTGTGTGATTTATTTTTAAACAAAACACTGTTTTCTGCACTGAAGTACAAAAGTAACTGGAACACCAATGCATTTCGTCGGACACGTTGAAAATTATTATCTTGAAACTGGTGCAGTACTGAGAACTCGTTCCAAGTGCCTTGCGAACTCACCGGCTACAGTTCGTACATTGAAATAAGTAGTTTAAGGCAATAAACAAAATGTAATTAGCATAATTATACTAATTGTTAGCTCTGCCTGAAGTGATGGATGCCTTATAGAGTAGTGTAGCTCAAGGGTTAAAATTTTGTTATCTGCCACAGGCAATCTTTAAAAATTTGGTGCAGCTAAACAACAACAACGACGACGACAACACGACTTGTTATAGCGGAATTGCACGACGGTTGGATAGTTTGAGAAGCACTGCCGTAAAACACATTTTCGTAAGGTCACGGAGGAATAGCTAAGGAAAAAAAAAAGCTACACCGTTCTTCATATTGTTTAACTGTAACCAATGGTATACGTTAAACGAACTTTTCATTTTAATGCGTATCGTCTAGTGTAACCACGCTGGGCCTAATCTTCATTTTGCACAAATAGCTTTGTTCGAAATACATTTCCCTTCTGTGAAAAGCTGATTAACCGGCGCCAAATTTAATCGTCCGCGCCATCCAACAGCGGACTACAGGAAAGAAAAGAAAACTGCACATAGACTTGCCCCTGAGCCCCATAGTCAGAGTCAGAAGTGGTTTTAGTTATGCATAAAATGAATTACAAAAATTTGTGTATACAGAAGGAGGTCCCATAATCAGAAAATGAATCGGGACATGCTATGGGAGTGAATGTAGAAAAATGATTTAAAGCAGCAGACACCAGTAGCGAAATGAAACAATAAATTACATCGCAGGAAAAAAAAAACATGGTTTATCGCATATTGTGTAGCATTGGCTGCACTAGTGAGAGAAAAAGAAAAGCAATGCTGTTTCATTTACTGACGCCAAGCAAGGAATTGACACAAGATCAGACTTAGCAAAACAACGTACTAGTTACGTGTACATCGGGCTTTTTTCCGTCTGAATTTCATTTCTTCATTCGCTGGTTTGACGAGCCGAAACTACGATCTGATCATGAGGCACGCCATAGTGGTGGATTTAGTATCAAGAGGGAAGTAAAGATTTGCCATAAAAAAAGGCGCACTTTGTTTTATCTGCAATAGACTGGGCAAGATGGCTGATCTCCATGGTAAAGGCCGCGCAAGAGGAACGGCATCATAATGTAGAGAAACTACTGACGACAGACGCTGAACTAATCTGTTCTGTTGGTTTGTCTTTTTTTATTATTGATTTTCCTCACTAAGTTGCTTGCTCGTAGTACAACCAGTCTGTCAACTTTCAGCTTGGAACACTGCTAGAAAATGCATTTTTTTCCGTCTGCTTGCTGTCGTATCCTGCTTAATCTTTTCATAAAGTCTAAAGATGCGCAGACTACATTAGCATACAGGGCAAAACAAGTATGCACTTTCTTGAACAGCGCTAACGCACCTTCAGTGTTGTAGTGTAAAAGTTAGATAAACGATATTACATTGTTGCCCCCAATTCGCCTTTACCTCCTCCCTTCCGCTAACAGAAGAAAAAAAGCGAGAGTATGCAAAAGCAATGCGTCGCATGTGAAAAAAAGAAAGGAAAAGAGAATGGCAACGATTAGCGAGAAAACATAAGAATTTGAAATTTCTTCAAGCACAAGGTACTGCAGTTTACGATAACTTTGCATTAAAGCATTATAAGCATCAATGTTCCATACTCGTGCACAGTTAAGCTTGGCAAACAGAAAATGTGCAGTCACAACCAACGTCTGGCGACCACAGGCGCCCGGAAACTTTTTTTCTTCTTTACTGCGTAGGCATGCAGTTTGAAATCAAGTGGTATAGCTTGCGTGTGCCTGTTCGGTAAATGTAATGTATTGTAACTATTCCACATTGCACAGAAGTAACTGAAATTTTCTCTAAGCTGATGCCTTGGTCTCTAGATATTTTCTCGACGTTACAGTACCGTATTACTGTACAATCCCAAAGCATAATATTTTCTGCGGTAATGTTATATGCTTCTGCGAATTTCCTAGGATGTGCTGGTTAATAGGTGAAAGTGAACTTTCTTTTTGTACATATTCAGCACTGATGAATGTGTACTGTTGTAACCGTTGTTTGCCTCTATTTAACCGGGCAATCGGTATTTATCATGGTTCACCGCACTTTGTTCAACACAACCTTATTTTCCCGTACCTCAATCAGATTACGTAGTATTTTAGGTTTATATATTTATATTTATGATCACACAAGCTATAGAGTTAATCACTGCACTTTTACTAGACATTTCAAGAGTTTGTGCTTTGGAGAGTGCACTAAATATAACTTCATGAGTAGGAGAAGAATGCGTCCAGGACGCAATTGCATACGACGCCGTTGTTCTCACAACTAGTAGTTAAGCGCGAATAAACAATGCGATAAAAAAAATTCGTTTCCTTTGCAAGTGTACAATATTTGCTTTTTTTGTCTTTACTCGTTTCCCCAGGGTTCGATCAAAGGAGTTGGGCTTGGCGGCAAAGGACAGCGTCAGACGACGCCCACGTTTCTGTCGAGGAACAAAGAAATAAGAAAAGCGCGACCAACAAGTCTGTGACGTAACTTCAGCATATCGTAATTTAATATTTTCTAATTATTATTTTTTAGTGATTGAGCTACTGCTTAGTCTCGCCGCACAAATAAACTGTTCCAGCACAGCACGTATGCAGCGCATGGTAAGAATTCAGCGCTATGCACATACAGATTGTCCCTAGACCTGAAGAAAACAGCTGAGGACTTTTATTTGTCTAAACACTGAGATGAACGTATGAAACGTGCTGTCGAGCTATTCTTTAAGCATGAGCTGCGTAATATTCTAGGGTATATTGCCTTGATGGTGCGGCAGCCTTAATTCTTATGTTATCTCGCATTATTCGAAGATGCTTCGCAGTTAATTTTCGTTGTTGAAGGCACAACCGTCTAGGTGAAATCAGCCTCAACTTTCTCGTGAAGCTCACGGCAAGTATGGGATTAAATCCTGTCTTTCTACGTGTGACACCATGCTCGATGCTCGGTTGTATTAGTAAGCGAAGGATTACTGCAATTTATACTGCGAATAAAACTGCGAGAATTACTCCATGTAGTTGTGTAATATTTTGCTATCGCTATGAATGCTTCGTCATTCGGCCGACACTGTGGCTTTTTTTTAGCATTTCCTGAGGTTGGGTTAAAACATTTGCGGAATGCGTTAGCAGTTGCAAACCACTTTGGGGTCCTATTTGCTCCCCTCACACTCGTCCTCTCTCAATACGTTTTCACCCACCTAGGGCAACACGCATCTGGTTGCCCCAATGATTATTATTCTGTCACCTCCACCCGTGGCAGCCGACATGTAAAGGAGTGGGTATAATCTTGTTCGGATACCACGGACTTTGTGAATCGATGTAAGTAAAGCTTTCTGTGCTGTTCGCTTTGACTGACGATAATTAGCGCTGATGTTGACGCAAATGAGTTTTCTTTTTCAAATGAATAAAATCCACCTAAACGGAATTCGAGAAAAGAAAGCGAAAATTTGTTACCCTACCTAAATGCAACGCTGTCAATATCTTTCCGTGTCAGCTAGGGGAAGTTTACGGCCACAAGAAATTAAATATTATGCGGCGGATTTGATCAATATTGGAATGATCACTTTGGATTTGGTTAGCACTGAATCGAAACACTGAATTTGATGCGGTATTTTCACGAAAACTTTATTGAAATTGACTTTCAAGAAAGGTACAATGGAGTTTGGGCGGATAAAGCCATTAAATAAAAGGCAACAGAGCTTCAGTAACACTAGAACTATACATGAAGAGCAGGTGAGTCTTGTTCACAGCATAAGCAGCTCTTTTCGAATTCTTCCGCAGGGTGATAAAATATTTCTTGGGCACACCTGGGCGCACTCGCGAAGGCTCGCATGTATTGGAAGTTTCTCGAATGCTATCGATGGCTCTTTCTGCTACGTAATTTGACCGCATGTGCGACGCGAATCGTGTAGAACATTCTGGAAGAAACGCGGGCCCCAGCTATTACTCTGGAAACCTTGATGGCTCATGCATAAAAGCCGACGCGCTCGACCGAAAGATCGGATTTCGATGATCGCCGACCGCGTTCGCAGCTCTTGCTGTGCTTTGAGTGTAACTTGCTTTTGTGAGCAGCCCAATAGAAAGTTAGTTTCGTAATTCACAGTTGTGCCGGCATATTACTCCCCGCCACTACTACGTGACATCTGGTGGAGGTGCTAGTGCGTTCACGTACCGAACAACGCCGCAATGCCGTGAGCCAAGCCGTAAGCACGAAGACTGCACCAACATCGTCAAGGACCAGCGAACTAGCCACAGGCTGCAAGGACTGCCCCAGGAGCACGGACTTTTGCCTAAGAAGACCAAGAACTGCCCGGCCACGACAGCAGCTACAATGACAGCCCCAGTGTCGCCAACACCAATTATGCTGCAGCAGCCCATGGAGCCACCGACGTGCCGCGGTTCAACCTTTGAGGACCCGGAAAGCTGGCTGGAGACGTATGAAAGGCTCGCTACATTTAACAGCCGGAACAGCGACGACAGGCTACGCCATCTCTTCTCCGCACTGGAAGACGCCCCCAGGACATGGTTCGAGAATCGAGAAGCTACCTTAACGATGTGGGATTTCTTCCGAAGCGGCTTCCTGCAGGCATTTACAAGCATCGTGCGAAAAGAGCGAACCAAAGCTCAACTGGAAACCCGAGCGCAGCTGCCCA
Source organism: Dermacentor variabilis (assembly GCF_050947875.1). NCBI lineage: Eukaryota > Metazoa > Arthropoda > Arachnida > Ixodida > Ixodidae > Dermacentor > Dermacentor variabilis. Next base: position 145,402,918 of record NC_134572.1, read on the forward strand.
ATGAGATCATCGCAATCTTCACGGAGGGGTCTCTTCTATTCCACCACGCCGACCTAGAAACGTCCTCGGAGAAGAAAGCCCGCCTACTCATGCGTGGTGTGAAAAAGGAACTTTTCACCGGAAGGATACGAAGCCCACCAAAGGCCGTCAACGAGTTTCTTCACGAGGCCACCAGCACCGAGAAGACACTGGAAATGTGGCATCGGCAATTGAACCGCCGCACGAACTCAACAAACTACGCCGGAGCTCAATCACTGGCCACCGACGACCTGCGCGAGACTATCAGAGCGGTCGTGCGTGAGGAGCTTCAGAAGCTCTTCTCTTCATCGCAGCCTCGAGTGGCTTCGTGTGCCGAAGCCATACGCGAGGGAATCCAACAATTACTCCGAGTACCTCAATCGTCACAGCCTCAGCCAGAAGCGATGACGTACGCCGGCGTAACCCACCGTCACATTTCCCCTCCGCAACTGCGCCAGGGCCTGGGAACGCCTCAGTTCCGTTGTCCACCACCACCGCCGCCAGCACCCCAACCCATCGCCCCGCGCAGCATTTCAAGGAAAACTGACGTTTGGCGAGCCCCCCACACCATGCGTTCTGCTATCATTGCAGAGAAGCCAGTCACATCTACCGCCCATGTCTTTACCGCACGATGGGATTGCGGGGGTTCGCTGTCAACGCACCGCGCCCTCAGGAAGTGAACGCCCCCGTGATATCGCCGAATACTTCGCCCGCTACTCAGTGGAGCCCTCGACGACCGTGCCCTTCGCCGTCATTAGGCCGATATCTGTCGCCGCAGCGCCGTGCATACACTGGCACATCATGGGGCCAGTCCGTCAGCCCATATCCGCAAAACTAAAAGCAGCAACCGATGGAGGTGCGGTTGCTGTTCGTCGAACTGACGAAGATCGCCGCCAACGAAGACGCCAAAGAGACTATCTCTACGACATCGGAATGACACGCCGCCATCCCGATGAAGTCTGACAGCAAACAACATGCCGATGAAAGACGACCTGATGACACGACGTTCCAGCCACAGGTCAACGCGACGCAGCCGTGATCCGACGCCAAGACCTAACTGCAAAGCAAGACAAAGAACGACCGACCTCGACGTGCTTCTCGACGGCCGCGCAGTCACCGCCTTAGCGGACACAGGAGCTGACTACTTCGTCAGCAGTGGATTGTTCGCCATGAAGTTGAAGAAAGTCAAGACTACATGGGACGGCCCTCAAATTCGGTCAGCTGGAGGACACCTCATAACGCCGACGGGAATCTGCACGGCAAGAATTACAGTTCGTGACCCTGGAAAACCATGCAACGCTCGTTGTCCTCCAACAGTGCTCGCATGACATAATTCTCTGCATGGATTACCTGAATCAACATGGCGCCATCATCAACCTGAGGTGGAAGTCGATAACACTCTCCACAGACCAAGCTATACCGACGGAGAGACCCAGTCTGCGTGCGTTGAGCGTACTTGAGGACCAAGTCAGCATCCCGCCTCGCTCCGGCACTGTGATTTCCGTCGGCAGCGAAACACCCGCAGATGTAGAAGGCGTCATTGATGGCGGCCAACGTCTACTGCTCGATCGTGAAATTTGCGTCGCAAGAGAGTCGACTGCAAGGAGGGAAAGCGAAAGTGATGCTGACAAACTTCAACCACGAGTTCTAGCACAACATGGGCACGACGATCGCATACATCGATGAAATCGAAGAAACCAGCAATGCGTTTGTCCTCTCGGAGTCTGCCACATCTATGCCGACGACCGTGGTTCCCGAACCAGACTTCGACATACATACAAGTGTCCCACTGAGTAAGCATGAACAGCTCAGAAGTCTTCTCCGGTGATGCAATGACGGCTTTTCGACGTCATCGAGGATACGACAAACACACCAGTCGCAAAGAATCGCATAATAACCGAAGAGTGTGCTCGACCACACCGTTAGAGCCCTTACCAAGTGTTGACGCGAGAACGTGAAGCTATAAGGCAACAAGTCGATGAAATGCTGCGCGGCAACATCATCCAGCTGCCGAAAAGCCCGTGATCATCTCCTGTAGCCGTGGTCAAGAAAAAGTACGGAACCCTATGTTTCTGCGTGGATTATCGTCACATGAACAAGATCACGAAGAAGGACGTATATCCCCTCCCACTGATAGATAGATAGATAGATAGATAGATAGATAGATAGATAGATAGATAGATAGATAGATAGATAGATAGATAGATAGATAGATAGATAGATAGATAGATAGATAGATAGATAGATAGATAGATAGATAGATAGATAGATAGATAGATAGATAGATAGATAGATAGATAGATAGGAATTGGATCGGCTCTGCAACTCTAAATACTTCTCGTCGACGGATCACAAGTTTGGCTACTGGCAAATAGAACTCGACGGGAGAGATCAAGAAAAGACCGCCTTCGTCATGTCAGACGGCCTCTATGAATTCAAGGTCATGCCATTGGGACTGTGTTCGGATCCTGCAACATTTCAGCGTGTGATGCATGGATACGGTGTTAGCAGAATTGAAGTGGCGTACCTATCTCGTATACTTATAGGATGTTGTCTTCACCGGCAATTTCGACGATCAACTTAGGCGCCTTGGGACAGTACTAGAGACCATCAAGCCATCGCGGCTTACTCCGAAGCCGGAAAAGTACCGCTTCGCTTACGACAAAATTCTGTTTTTGGGCCACGTCAACACCAAATGTGGAGTACGGCCTGATCCGCTGAAGACATCCGCCATTGTTAACTTTCCACCGCCCACCGACAAGGGTGTGCGCAAATTCCTTCGCTTTTGTGCCTGTTACAGGCGCTTCAACAATAAAGTTTCGCGCTTTGTCGAGCCATTAACCTTTCTTACGAAATCGGGCGTCAATTTGAATTGGCAAGTGCCGCAAACCGAAGCCTTCCAAGAGGCTAAACAGCGCCGGCAGTCACCACCGAAGCGAGCACTGCTTACTTCGACGAAGACGCCTACGTCGAAATCCGCACCGACGCATGTAGCTTATGCCTGGGCGCCTGCCTAGTCCGAAGGAAAGGCTGATTTGAAAGGGCCATTGCTTACGCTGGCCGGTCGCTGTCAAAAGCAGAAGGCAATTACTCTACATTCGAAAAGCAATGCCTCTTCATCATTTGGGCTGTAATAAAATTCTGCCCTTACCTATATGGCAGGTCATTAAAAGTCGTCAGCGACCATCACGCGTTGCGTTTGTAAGCTAACTTAAAGGACCCTTCCGGCCGGCTGGCACGGTGCAGCCTTAAGCTGCAATAATATGGCATCAGTGTAATCTACAAGTCCGGACGAAAATACTCTGAAGGCCATTGTCTATCACGCACCCCCATTGACCCGCCATGGGGGTGGACGCAAGATGACGAGGACGACGACTTCTTCCTTGTAATAAGCACGGAAAATTTCGCTGAACAGCAACGTGCAGACCCGGAGCTAAAAAGCCTCATCAAGTATTTGGCAGGGAACACCGACGTTGTCCCCAGGGCATCTAAGCGAGGATTGTCTTCGTTCTGGCTTCAAAACATCCTACTCGTAAAGAAAAACTCACGAGTCCGCGCCAACTACCTTCTTCTTGTTCCCTCAGCGCTGCGTCCAGAAGTACTGCACGTCGTACATCACGATCCGACCTCTGGGCACTTCGGATTTTTCCGGAAGGTATCTAAGATACAGGAAAGTATTACTGGCCGCGCCTGTCCACCGACGTCGCCCGTTACGTCAAGACATTCCGAGACTGACAGTGATGCAAGACACCATGGACATGGCCATTGGGATTACTACGCCCGATCACGCCTGCTTGCCGACTGTTTTTGCGGATCAGGACGGACTTGTTGTGACCCTTTCCGACGTCAACATCTGGAAACAAGTGGATCGTCATGGCGATGGACTACTTCAGCCGCATCGTTGAAACCAAAGCTCTGCCGAAAGCTAGCGCCACCAAAGTGGCGAAATTCTTCGTCGAGGACATCCTGCTGTGACATGGTGCCCCAGAAATCCTCATCACCGACAGAGGAAAGGCCTTTACAGCGGAGCTCACCCAAGCCGTTCTGCAATACAGCCAGATGAGCCACAGGAGGACAACTGCTTACTACCCGCTGCCTACTACGCGCCTGAATAAGACCCTCACCGACATGCTAACAATGTACGTCGACGTCCAACACAAGACCTGGTATGCCGTCCTACCGTACCCAACGTTCGCTTAGAACACGGCGGTACGAGAAATAACATAGATCACGCCGTTCAAGCTTGTTTACGGCCGGAACCCGACGACGGCTCTAGACGCCATGTTGCCGCACGTCACCGACGAAGCGAATTTCGCTATCACAGCGGCGCCGCTCACGACCTGAAATAGTCCCTGTTGTGCGACTTAAGACTTTCTACCAGTGCTAACGAAGTTTGGGACTTTGCATAGCTTAACTTTGGACTTTCTTTCTATGGGCTGCATTGCATTGGACTTTGTCTCTTTGTTGTTTTGTTTAATAGGTATCCTTTCGTTTTTTGCTCTCCTGCTACGTTTGTAGCATCGGGAGAATGCTTTCTGGGAAGGGGGCATTGACAAGTGCACTTGTGTATCTTTTTCGGGTGCCCTCTTTTCACCCTCTAACAAATATTATTGCTCAGTGCGGGACGCGCCCGTATGTATCGGAAGTTTCTCGAATGTTATAGATGGTTCCTTCTGCTCTTTGTTGTCACCGAAGCTCGTGTAATCTGACTGTATGTGCGACGCGAATTGTGCAAAACTTTCTGGAAGACACGTGGGCACCACCGATTACTTTGGAACCTTCGATGGCTAGTGTATAAAAGCCGAAGTGCTTGACCGGTACATCAGATTTCGACGATCGCCGACTGTCGCTCGCAGGCACCGGTGCGCCACGCGCGGAATTCTCGACAGAGCCACTAGCGTTTCAGCCTGGGAGTTGGTGCGTGGGATCTCGTGTGTGCTATGGCTTCAGGCATGGTGTGGTATTTCCGCCCTCCTGGCACTTCCACCCTTTCAAGATCGCTGTCGCTGTGCTTTGAACATAACTTCCTTTTGTGGGCACAAATTCGCCCAATAAAAAGTTAATTTCGTTATTGACAATTTTGCCACTGTATTATTCACCGTTACTACTACGTGACAAATAGCCGAATGCGACCGGCCTCGCACCACAACAATTATTTCAGCTCCGCGTATGCTTGACTGTAGTAATTCATAGCAGATCGTAGGAGAAAACGGAGGCTTACGATTCCAGGCATTCAGAATTGTGTGGTCAAAGAATTGTGACCTACCAAAGAATGACTTTTTAATTACGCAAGAGTGCGTCTGAGAAGCAGAAGTAGTGCAGTAATTTCCCTGTTTCAAGTGAAGAGTAAGAATGCGAAACAAAACAGCGCGTGCAGCACGTCAAGTGTGCCTTGAAAGTGTGCATGTGCCAGGAAGGCGGAATAGCACACCATGCCTGAAGCCATAGCACACACGAGATCCCACGCACCAACTCCCAGGCTGAAACTCTAGTGGCTCTGTCGAGAATTCCGCGCGTGGCGCACCGGGGCCTGCGAGCGACAGCCGTCCACAAAAATGATAAATCCAAGTCCGGAGCAATGAGAGGCACTGCTGGCCAGCGACCGCTGCGAGGACTAAATTGGTCTCGCGTAAGAAGCAAGCAGGGCAGCTGAGGTTGTTGAAGCCCTGGACAAAGAACCCATGCTAAACCCAGTCAAGGGCGTCCTGGAAGAACCTGATGGGCTACAACAAAAGATCCTGCAGAGACCAATAAATGTTTTTTGATGATGCTGATGATGAGAATTGTTCCTTCGTTTGCCTCACTCAGTGACACCTACTCAGTGACCCAACTTGGCAAGAATTCCAATAAAAAGTGGCAGATACCCAGTGCATTCATGGTGCGGCGTGCTAATGCGTCGGGTCGATGTCCTTGAACCCTTGTGACGCGGGCTTGATTCCGCTGAGCATCGAATTAAGTTAAATGATATTGTTCGCCATTGTAGAGTGTCCCATTCACAGTGGTGCATACCTAGTTACTCAAGTTAGCATCAAAGACATTCACTGAATATCGGCACACGCCTCGCACATACCCAGTGACACAAGTTGGCATCAGAGAGGTTCCCTGAAGACCAGCACAGGCAGGGTGGCACATGCCCAATGCTCCAAGCCGGCGTCAAGGAGTTTCATCGAAGAGCGGTAACTACCCGGTCTCGTATACAGTGACCTATGTTCTAGGGAAAGAGCTTCGTTGAAGAGCCTCACGTACGTACACACTGCCACATACTCAATCACCCAAGTTGGCCTGATGGTTGGTTTCGAACCCTGTTCCCTGGGCACAGGAGCACGATGAGCCCACCATTCGACCACTGCCTGCCGAGGGACCCAAATAGGCGGGAAAACGGTTAGATACAAACCTAGATTTATAAAAGCGTAGATAGCCCCCGGAAATTGCGTGGAGTACCCTATATAAGCATGTTAACGGGTTAAAGATGGTTAGACATTATGTCAAAGAGTTTCATTGAAGACCTGCACAGACGAACTGATACATACTGTTACGGTTGGCGTCTGGCACCACGTGCAGAAAGGGATTTCACCCGACCTTCTCTCACCATGCCTCGTAGAAACGATGCGTGACTGCTCCTGCTACGGTTGGCGTCCCGCACCACGTGCAGAAAGGAATTTCTCTCACGCGACCTTCTTCGTCGAAATGAAGCGTAACTTCCTAATTCGCCATGACCGTTTCGAGTGTCTGCCGGTCTGGCGGAAGCCCCGCAGTGTTTACAGGCCTCTTTTGTGTGTTTCTGTGTGTGTGTGTGTGTGTGTGTGCGTGTGTGTGTGTGTGCGACTTTAGAGGGACTCTTTCCTCGAACGGCCAAAGTCTACAGGAGAACTTCCACGAACCAGCAACGCGCAAAAGAGAGGGACAAGCGTCTACAATTCCAGGAGGCGGGACTGCCTCCTCCTTGCAGCAGACTTTCTGTGCCGGTCACGTGACGGCGACGGAAGCAAGATCCCTCCCACTATTCTAGAGAGCCTATTTAAGGGGCTCCGAAGTGTACTTTAGATCCCTTCATTCTCTTCTCCACATTTTCGTTAACCTTTGAATAAACCGTGCAAGTTTCGCACTAGAAATCTTCTCTCCTTTGCTTGGTCGCCATGGTCTACCGGATGCCTACAGCCCGCCGACAACGCCACGCTACCCAATTGTAACGTCGGTCGAGCTTCAATAGGCAGGCGTCACTACAACTTGGGAGCAGTACGATACGCTATCCTGGAGTACGCAACAATACATAGTGCTCCATCTCGGCGTTAACGTGTTTCATGGAACAGCGGCACCTACCGAGTCCCGCATCTACCCATGTCCATGTCCATGACCCATGTCGGCGGGAACGACGAAGTAGCAAATATTTTTTCTGAGAGCAATTTAAATACTACCAGCGTCTTCCTAATATCACTCAAATCGAGGCCAATCACCCGCTGTGGGCATGCGCCATCGTACAACGAAATCTAACTGACTCCAAGAAAACCGCCTGATTGAAGCTTCCTCCGTGAGTCTCGGGGAGTTGCACTCTCGAAGAAGAATAAGAATAAGAAGAAAAAGAAGAGAATAAGAACGTGCCGAATGCTCGCGCATCCTTTCCCGGGCCCCGTGGATGGCTGCGTCCCCAGCCAACAAAGCGATGTCCGCTTGCGACCAACAGCCTGATTCTGTGGCGGACGTGAGCGACTTCTTCGGCAACGACTTCGTGGTGGAGAGCGTGTTCGATTACCTGGACATCGAGGAGCTCTTCACGTGTGCTGAGGTGAACCGGCTGTGGCAGTCGGTCGCACTCGCTCTTCTGAGGAAGAAGCTGATCTCCGTCTCCATCTGCTGTTCACCGGTCAGTTAATGCTTTTGTACTTGCGGTGGCTAACTAATTCTTTATCGTATCAACCATGGTAAGGGTGCATACGATAACTTCCTGCCAAAAGCTTTACTCAACCATCTTGGAGCCGTGCAGAAAAGATAACGCTTCAGTGACACTTGTAGTCTTTCAAAAACGTTTCGATGCTATAGCGGTTCTCGAAACGAGCTTTTGCGCGATGCCGTGTTACGGGGTTCTCGTAGAACGTGTAGTGGTCAAAAGCTCATGTCCACGAGAAACTTGCTGGTACCTCTCATTCTGTGGTCCTTGAAAGCGGCGAAAGTTGTGCGGGGATGGACAAGTACGGCCAATAAGGGCAGTGGCTTCGAAGCTTTGGGCAGGCTTAGACCAGAAAAGAAGCGCAGCAGAAAATTTCTGTTGTGTTTAAACAGTTCAAAGAAGATCGCAGAGGAATGTTAGTCTAAGGATTTTTGAAAAAAAGTGCAGTCGCAACAGAATTGCACAGCACACACGCACGCACTCGCACACGTGCAGACGCGCGCGCGCATGCGTACACTTATCCGGCTCCCACGTGCTCTTCGGCACCAACGAGCATCTTGACCTACCGTTTTCGATGGAGAATGATGCTTTTGTGTGAGTTTCGCATCACATTAGCGTTCTTTCTTTTTTCTTTTTTCACACTACCGGCCAGAATATTCGCGCACTGCCTCTCCGCTGTCATATATATAGCCGGCTTGCGCTTGGCTTCGTGCGAAAAATAGCAGGGCACTTCCCCACTGCAGACTTTGCGACGTCACCAGTAATGGTTTATCAGTTGGTGGTGAGACTGCAGGCTCTATCGTGGCTAAAGACCGAGCGCTGGCTTTTGGTTGAATTTTCCGCAGTAACTAATAATATTTTGCCAAGATGATCATGACTACAGCTTGTCCACGCACAGCCGCTTTTCGCTCAAATTGTGCGAATATTTTATATAGGCGTGAAGCGATAAAGAAATGAGAGAACGATGCGCATTCTTCTGTAGCCGAGCTCTCTGAATTGAATATTCATTATCCGTGATTTAATACCGAGCTAAACAATTTAATGTGTCAAAGCAGTAGTAGCAGTTCTGTCCAGATGAGCACGCGCGTGAATAAAAGCGTATGAAGGAGAACACAAAGACAAATAATTAATGACGATGGTCATTATTATATTTTATTACTCTTGCCCTTTATACAGCTCTTCTAAGAGAAGAAAAAAAAAGAAAGAAGCTGTGACTGGCACCACTCTTTCTACTGAAATGTTAATAGCATGCACTTCAGCAGGTGCCAGGGGATGAGTCGCAAGTGCGTTGGCGCAGTCCAAAATTGACCATTTAGTACTAATTTCACTGCTTTAGTGAAGACTACGTAACATATTTGGACGTATGTCAGGTATGCTACATATGCAGAGCTGTTAAGACTTTTCAGGTGGATTACCCGACAAGACAGACATTCTCTGCCCCCAAAATCATGAGAAGACAGATTTCCGCCACCGAAAATTGCTTTTTTCTCAGCTGGCACCGTTTAAAATATTCAGATTCTTTTCTTTAACTGTTGACCTTAACGCACATGCTGAGATTGCGAAATTGAAGCCTTGGTCAGTCAGCGCCCTTCTGTTCCTGACTAAAGCTTTAATAACGTGACGTTTTTTTCAACGAGGACAAGAAAGAAAAAAAGGAGCTGACATAAGGTCAACGGTTGCTTCTTAAGTCGCACGCGCGTTCTCTGCGCCGGCGTTTCTGTTTGCCTGTCACCCAACTGCAGCGATGCGACAAGTGAACCTGCTCACCGGCGGCTTCATCGAGCATAGATGTCATCGCGAAAGGTTGCGGAAAACTGCTGCCTTTACGATGAAAACTGTTGCTGGTTAGACAGTTGCTTTTACCACTTTACACCGACTCTGAGAAGTGACTCGTTGTTGCAGTGCCGGCCATTTCAGCGAGTGCGCATTCGCGCGTGCAGGAATCGGAGCACCCGAGCCCGGAGACAGCGCCGGACAGGCCTCACGCATGCGCGGAGATCCTGCGCTCGGAGTTCGCTCGCTACCGCAACATCGCACGCCTGGCGGGCATGCGTCCATCGCTTGTGTTCCTGTCCTATCACGCTGACCTGGATGAGGACGGGAGTGGTAAGCGTGCACAGTGAACAGGCCAGCAGCTTTCCGCGGAAAGCCACAAGAAAGCAACGCAGCGTCACGTTGATGCCTTACTGTAGGGTCATTAGAAATCGACAATACATATTTTATAAACTCGTAAGGTATTCTTTACAAATCTCGTTTGGCTGAAAAGGGTTGGAAGTTAAACGATCCCTTCTCGAACTTCGCGCTGAAACTTGAGCGCCGCTAAGTCAACGGCACGAATTTCAATGTATCTTCACCTCTTTAGGCCGTTTGATGGCACAGTAAAAGTTATATCAGCTTGCTATAGGCTAACCTCCGTATTCTCAAATGATCCTCCACTGGACACTCTTTCGTTCCACAGAGAGTTCCGCGCAATGCCACGCCCCGACAAAGTAAGACCCTACGCTTTTTTTAAGAATTGCTGCGGACTTTGACAGAAGAGCAGTGAGTAGCAGCACTAGTGTCGCACTACTGTCGCAGTACAAGAGCAGCACTAGCGTCGAGGAGTGGCGCTGTCTTCAGTTTCTTTAGCCGAGGTGGATGCGCAGAGTCGAGGAACAGTCTAGCCTGTGTGGATAGGGATTTGGGGCGTCTTTACGATGCATTAACGTGATCATCCTTATTCAATAAACAAGAGGCTAAACCGGAGAGCAGACGCTTTCAAAATGCGAGTCACGGTGGGATGATGCGAGAATGTTAAGGCCGGTGCTGCCAGGTGTCGTTATTGTTGTTTCGATATTTCTGTTCTTACCGCAGTTCATCTTGGTGAAAGACTGGCCGTATTGCTATCGCAGAAAACTAATGTGCTAATTCATTACAACTTCTTTCTGGGCGAGTTGGTGCATACTTGATTTGGTGCATACATGAGAAGCCGTTCATCAAGTGTTTCACAGGAGGGGCGTACGCCATTCCCTTGAAGTGTGGGAAGGTTATGTCGGCCAAACCGGCCGCTGCATTAATGAGCGCTTGGGCGAACATGCCCGAAATTTAAATGATTGAAAGGGCCAGTACGTACATTTTGGTCGCGCAGGTAATTAAATGCAGAGGTTGCGAGGCTCGATCGGGAGAGACTAAGATTCTCGGTAAGATCGCAGACACGACGGCGCGTGTCAGTTTGGAAGCGTTCCACATAAAGAAATATGGCAGCAAGTGCGTAAGCACCCCCTCCGTATCGCTTTTTGCTGCAGAGCTTCAATTTTTGGAAGCGACCACTTACTGATTGGATTATCTGTTTGTATCCCTTGCCTTTTTTTCCAGTTTTTTATTTTTTCTGTGTCTGTTTCCTTTGATTATTGGCACGTGCTTTCATCGATGCGCAATGTCATTTTTTTCCCGATTGTATCACTCCCTTCCAGTTCTTTTCTGCCTTTGCCCTTATATAAGGTATCCGTCTTCTGTTAATAAAATTCCGTTGACAGTCAGCGCCTGTCTCTCGTTCTTGTTACTTTGTGGATGCATGTGTTAGCGCTGTAACAAATTTCAAATCAAATATGCTAATAAAGCTTAACTAAATGTTGACACGTGTACTTTATCGGGTGACCACGTTTCGCCGCCTAACAAATGTTATCGCACAGTGCGGGACGCGCCTGCATATATCCGATGTTTCTGGAAAGTTATCGATGCTTCTATCCGTTGTATGTTGTCGCCGAACCTTATGTTATCTGATTTCATCCCCTGAGGCGAATGGTGTATAACTTTGTGAAAGGCACGCGGGTCCAAACGATTAGTCCGGAACATTCGACATGATTGATGTGTAAAAGCTGGCGCGCTTGACCCGTTGAGCAGATTTTCGACGATCGCCGACCATGTTCGCCACTATATCGTTGTGCTACAAGTGTAGCCTGTTTTTGTGGGCACAGGTTCACGCAATAAAAGTTAGTTTTGTCTTTCACAGTATTGCTACTGTGTTCTACAACGTCACCACCACGTGACATCTGGTAGAGGTGCTTTTTGTTCATGTACCGGACGCCCCCGACAAGCCATGATCCAAGCCCGGACCGCAAAGAGAACACCAACGTAGTCCCGGACCATCGAGCAAGCCGCCGTCTTCAACAGCTGCCCCCGGAGCACGAACTTCTAAGTGAGAAGACCAGGAAGATTGGGGTCAAGGCAACCCCAATGGCAGCCCCAGCGTCCCCCATCGCGCTGCAGCAGCCCAGGGAGCCACCGACGTTCCGCGGTTCAACATTCGAGGACCCGCAAACTTGGCTCGAGACGTATGAGAGAGTCGCTGCATTTAACAGCTGGAACAGCGACGACAAACTGCGACATGTCTTCTTCGCATTGGAAGATGCTGCCAAAACGTGGTTCGAGAACAGAGAAGCCACATTAACGACCTGGGACCTTTCCCGAAGCGGCTTCCTGCAGATATTCACAAGCGTCGTACGCCGAGAACGAGCCCAAGCACTACTAGAAACCCGAGTGCAGCTGACTAATGAGACCACCGCGATTTTTACAGAAGAAATGAGCCGCCTATTCCACCACGCCGACCCAAAAATGTCCGAGGAAAAGAAAGTCCGGCTACTGATGCGTGGTGTAAAGGAGGAACTTTTCGCCGGTATGGTATGAAGCCCACCGAAGACTGTCGACGAGTTTCTTCGCGAGGCCACTAGCATCGAGAAGACACTGGAAATGCGGAACCGGCAATTCAACCGCCGCACGAACTCGACAAGCTACGCCGGAGTTCAGTCACTGGCCACCGAAGACCTGCGCGAGACTATCCGAGCGGTCGTGCGGGAGGAACTACAGAAGCTGCTCCCGTCATCACAGCCTCAAGTGGCTTCGATTGCCGACATCGTACGTGAGGAGCTCCAACAACTCATAGTAGCCCCTGAATCGCCGCAGCCTCAGCTGCAAGCGATGACATACGCCGCTGTAGCCCGCCGTCACGTTCCTCCTCCGCGCCCACGGCAGGGCCCAGTGACGACACAGTTCCGTCGTCCACCCCCGCCACCAGCACGCCAACCCGTCACCCCACGCGGCATTCCAAGGAAGACTGACGTTTGGCGCGCCCCCGACCACCGTCCGCTTTGCTGTCACTGCGGAGAAGCCGGGCACATCTACCGCCGATGTCCATACCGGGAGATGGGACTCTGAGGGTTCGCCGTTAACGCGTCGCGACCTTAGATTGGCGAACGACCTCGCGATATCGCTGATTACCTCGCCGCCACTCAGTGGAGCCCTCGACGACCGTCCCGTTCGCCGTCACCAGGCCGCTACCTTTCGCCGCAGCGCCGACCATACACCGGCCCAGCCCGGGGCCGCTCTACGAGACCATATCCGGAAAACTAAAAGCAGCAACCGATGGAGATGCGCTTGCTGTTCGTCGAACGGACGGAGATCCTTCGCCGCCGACGAAGACGATGAAGAGACCATCTCGACGACATAATAACGACACGCCGCCGTCCCGACGAAGTCAGGCAGCCAAGACTACACGGACGAAAGATGACTTGACGACGCGACGTTACAACTTCAGTTAACACGACACAGCCGTGATCCGACGCCAGGACCTCACTGCAACGCCAGACAAAGAACCACCGACGTCGACGTGCTTTTCGACGGCCACGCAGTTACTGCCTTAGTAGACACAGGGGCTGATTACTCCGTAATGAGTGGACACATCGCCGCCCAGTTGAAGAAAGTTATGACCGCATGGGAAGGTCCTCAAATTCGGACCGCTGGAGGACACCTCATCACACCGACTGGAATCTGCACGGCAAGAATAACCATTCATGACCGGGCTTACCCTGCTACCTTCGTTATCCTCCAACAGTGTCCACGAGACGTCTTTCTCGGTATGGACTTCCTGAACCAACACGGCGCAATCATCGACCTGAAGTCGAAGTCAATAACGCTGTCGGAAGATAAAGCGATACCGCCGGAGAGCCCTCGCAGTCACCACGCCTTGAGTATGCTCAAAGATCAAGTGAGCATCCCGCCTCGCTCCAGCATTATTATTTCGGTCGGCACTGAAACACCCGCTGACGTAGAAGGCGTCATCGAAGGCGAGCAACGCCTACTGCTAGACCGCGAAATTCGCGTCGCAAGAGGGATCGCTCGACTGCAAGGAGGGAAAAGTGAAGTGTTGCTGAGGAACTTCAGCCAGGAGTTCAAGCACATCAACAAGGGCACGACGATCGCATACATCGAGGAAATTCTGGAAACCAGTAATGCGTTTGTCCTCTCGGATTCCGCCGCATCTACCCCGACGACCATGGTTCTCGAACCAGACTATGACATTAATCCAAGTATCCCCGTGATTAAGCAACAGCAGCTCAGAAGTCTGCTCCGACGATACAGAGGCTGCTTTTTGACGTCATCGAGGATTCGACAAACACCAGTCGCAAAGCATCGCATAATAACAGAAGAGTGTGCTCGACCACTCCGCCAGAGCCCTTACCGAGTTTCACCACGAGAACGTGAAGCTATAAGAGAACAAGTCGACGAAATGCTGTGCGACGACATTATCCAGCCGTCGAAAAGCCCGTGGGCATCCCCTGTTGTCCTGGTGAAGAAAAAGGACGGAACCCTACGTTTCTGCGTCGATTATCGTCGTCTGAACAAGATAACGAAGAAGGACATATACTCCCTCCCACGGATAGACGACGCACTGGACGGCTCTGCAACGCTAAATACTTCTTGTCGATGGACCTCAAGTCTGGCTATTGGCAAATAGAAGCCGACGTAAGAGATCGCGAAAAGACCGCTTTCATCACCCCAGATGGCCTCTACGAGTTCAAGGTTATGCCATTTGGACTGTGCTCGGCACCTGCAACGTTCCAGCGCGTGATCGACACGGTTTTAGCAGGATTAAAGTGGCAGACCTGTCTCGTTTACTTGGATGACGTCGTTGTCTTCGCCTGAAATTTCGGCGATCACTTTAGGCGGCTTGCAACAGTACTAGAAGTCATCAGGGCTCACTCTGAAGGCAGAACAGGGCCGCTTCACTTACGATGAGCTCCTGTTCCTAGGCCACGTCATCAGCAAGTCTGGAGTCCGCCCCCGACCTGCAGAAGACAGCTGCCATCACAAAGTTCCCGCAGCCAATCGACAAGAAGGCAGTGCGTAGATTTCTTGGCATGTGTGCCTACTACAGGCGATTTGTCAAGGACTTTTCACGCATCGCTGAGCCACTGACACAGCTACCTAAATGTGACGTCGAGTTGAAGTGGGAAACGCCGTAGGCCGACGCATTTCAAGAACTCAAACGACGCATGCAGTCGCCGCCCGTACTTGCGCACTTCGACGAGCACGCCGATGCCGAAATACACACTGGCGCCAGTAGCCTAGGCCTCGGTGCCGTCCTAGTCCAGAGAAAAGATGGACATGAACACGTGATAGCTTACGCTAGCCGGTCGTTGTCAAAAGCGGAAGGCAATTATTCTGCAGTCGAAAAGGAATGCCTCGCCATCGTTTGGGCTACAGCAAAATTTCGCCCTTACCTATACGGCAGGTCATTCAAAGTGGTCAGTGACCATCACGCGTTGTGTTGGCTAGCCAACTTAAAGGACCCTTCGGGACGGTTGGCATGGTGGAGCCTCAGACTACAAGAATACGACATCACTGTAACATACAAGTCAGCACGAAAACACTCAGATGCCGATTGCCTATCACGCGCCCCCATTCACCGGCCGCCGCAAGATGACGAGGATGACGACGCCTTCCTTGGAATAAGCGCGGAAGACTTCGCCGAACAGCAACAAGGAGACCCGGAGCTAAAAGCCCTAGTCGAGTATTTGGAAGGGCACGCCGACTTTGTCCCTAGGGCATTTAACCGTGGATTGTCGTCGTTCACGCTTCAAAACAACCTACTCGTGAAGAACTTCTCACCAGTCCGCGCCACTACCTTCTTGTTGTTCCGTCGGCGCTGCGTCCAGAAGTACTGCACGCCTTACATGACGATCCGACCACTGGGCACCTCGGTTTCTCCCGGACGCTATTGAGGATACAAGAAAGGTCATATTGGCCGCACATAACCGCCGATGTTGCCCGTTACGTCAAGACATGCCGAGACTGTCAGCGACGCAAGACACCACCGACAAGGCCAGCGGGATTACTACAGCCGATCAAGCCTCCTTACCGACCTTTTCAGCAGATCGGGATGGACTTGTTCGGACCGTTTCCGACATCAACTTCCGGAAATAAGTGGATCGTCGTGGTGACGGACTATCTCACCCGATTCGCTAAAACTAAAGCTCTACCGAAAGGCAGCGCAGCCGAAGTGGCGAAATTTATCGTCGAGAACACCCTGCTACGACATGGTGCTCCAGAAATCCTCATCACCGACAGAGGAACGGCTTTTACTGCAGAGCTCACGCAAGCCCTTCTGCAATACAGCCAGACAAGTCACAGGACGACAAATGCCTACCATCCGCAGACGAATGGTCTCACGGAGCGCCTGAACAATACCCTCGCCGACATGCTAGCAATGTACGTCGACGTCGAGCACAAGATGTGGGACGCGGTGCTGCCGCACGTAACATTCGCTTACAACACGGTGGTGCAAGAAACAACACAGATCACGCCATTTAAGCTGGTTTATGGTAGGAACCCGACGACGACGCTCGACGCCATGCTACCGCACGTCACTGACGAGGAAAAAAATCTTGAAGTCGCTACCTACCTCCAGCGCGCCGAGGAAGCTCGACAGCTCGCCCGCCTGCGGATCAAGGACCAGCAGAGGACCGACAGCCGACACTACAACCTCCGACGACGCTTCGTCGAGTACCAGCAAGGCGACCGTGTTTGGGTTTGAACCCCGATACGCCGACGAGGACTCAGTGAGAAACTACTGAGACGCTATTTCGGACCCTACAAGGTCATTCGACGTATTGGCGCACTGGATTATGAGGTCGTGCCAGACAGCATTTCGCATTCACAGCGGCATCGCGCACGATCTGAAGTGGTCCACGTGGTGCGCCTTAAACCCTTTTACGGACGCTGACGAACTTCCTTATTTTGTTGTTTTCTTTGGTACGAGTGCTTTTCTTTATTTCGTTTGTTTGCAGCATCGGGTCGATGCTTTTTGAGAGGGGGGTAATGACACGTGTACTTTATCGGGCCACCACGCTTCGCTGCCGAACAAATGTTATCGCGCGGCGCGGGACGCGTCTGCATGTATCCTAAGTTTCTGGAAAGTTATCGATGCTTCTATCCCCTGTCTGTTGTCGCCGAACCTTATGTTGTCTGATTTCATCACCTGTGGCGAATGGTGTAGAACTTTGTGGAAGGCACGCGGGTCCCAACAATTAGTCTGGAACATTCGACGATTGATGTATAAAAGCCGACGCGCTTGGCCCGTTGAGCAGATTTTCGACGATCGCCGACCGTGTTCGCCGCTATCGTTGTGCTATAAGTGTAACCTGTTTTTGAAGGCGCAGGTTCGCCCAATAAAAGTTAGTTTTGTCTTTCACAGTATCGCTGCTGTGTTCTTCAACGTCACCACCACGTGACAATATATCGCTTTAGTGTCCCTTTAAATCGATGCTGAAAGCGAGCTGGTGCCATCAAGCCCTACCGTCAGACGCTGCCTTCAGGTTGTTCTTGGTATTGCACTCGAGCTAATGCCACATCCTGTCTCAACTTCTCGGAAATCGGTTTGGTGCAGTAGTTCGTAAACATAGGGCGTAAGATGTGCCGTTTGTCCAGCCGCGTGCAGATGGCCATTACTACACGGAAGCTATGAAGCAGCGTCTAGCCCGTCGTACTTCGCACAAGTATCACCGTCAACCATAGTATCCAGATGTATGAGGTCAGCAATACTCATGGAGCGGGCAATGCTTTACCGAGAGCCCGAGGAGCCACTGAACACGTTATTTTTGATGACGATGTCTTGAGGTGCTGCAGTTTTAGATCAGTCACCCCCGCTGACAGTAAAACCATGTTGAAATACGTTCTTGGCAATGTTATTCACTAATATTATATCAGAACAACCTACGTATGCACGGAAGTCGAACGTAAACATCTCGAGTTTTAAATTTTGTATAAGCGTTCTTTTAAGACCCAATATTAAAAAAAACCGAAGGCACGTGTGGGTGACTGCTCGTTCGCAGTAACAGTTGATGGCGCTTTAGCTCTTTAATGGGCCTCCTGTTACACAATGAACTACGT
This sequence comes from Dermacentor variabilis, assembly GCF_050947875.1. Lineage (NCBI taxonomy): Eukaryota > Metazoa > Arthropoda > Arachnida > Ixodida > Ixodidae > Dermacentor > Dermacentor variabilis. The sequence goes on from NC_134572.1 coordinate 145,421,027, forward strand.
GCTTTATGCTGTACTGAGGGTTTACAGTAAAAGACAGTGTTCTTGTATGTGACCTCTGCGAGTACACACAGGAACATTGGGGCATGCAGGTATTGTGTCCCACCCGGTAGGGGTACTTGGTCGGCCTACCAATTATACTATGAAGCTGTAAGTTACAAAACAGCGTGCGCAATCGCACTATGCGTGCGTGTCTGTCTCTGCGTGCCCAGTGGTGGACTGTGTGCGCGACCTGCTGCCCCCGGACTCTGTCATTGTGTACTTCAAGCTGGAGCTCATCCGACCGGGCGACGACTCCGATGACAGCTCGCACGAGGGCGTCTTCGGCGAGTTTCTATTCCACGCCGAGCCAGCCGTGCGACCTGCGCCAACGTACGACGACCAGCAGCAACCACCGCCGCTGGACAGCTCTGTCGCCGGGTGAGCATCCGACGAGTTTGTCTGCTGTAGAGAGAGCGATATCGGCAAGTGGGGGTGGATGACGTTCCACCTCGACAAAACTTCATCGTGCTTTAAAAGAGTTGAATGCAGGGATAGTTGGTATTTTGACGTGAGGACCATCTTGCTTTAGCGTACAACGGGACGGCACAACAGAAAGGGAGACGAACACAGCCGCAAACTAACAACTGATTTTATTGAAGGCAGGGCCACAGGTACATATATTCGCAAGCTGCGCAGGTGCATCAAGATCGATTCAAATAGGTCGCCAAGCTTCGGGCGAAAAGCGGTTCAGTACAGATTGTCACCGAGATGCGCATGGGGCGGCTATGGCAGCAGCGGTTGAAGCGCGACTATGTTTGGAGAGAACAAGCACTGGGAAAGAAAAATGCATTTTTTTAAATTCAAGCGAGATACACTTAGATTCATTCAACGAAAATAAGATTCCTAGTCAATTTTATATATTCGTGACGAGTTAAGAAAATAGAAGTTTATTTAGTTTTACTATTATTAATAAATGCATTTCTTTTCAGCGCCCATCGCTACAGGGGGCGCTGACGCCACTATCGCTCGCAATGCAATGCACGTCTTGAAATGGGCAGAAAGACGCACTCGTAAAGTTCCCCTGTTGAAATACACCCCCCTCACAGTTTGCGCTTTCTTGCTTGTAGAAGTTTGTCTGAATTTGGTGACGCGGCTAGCTTCGTCGCTTCTTAATCTGTTCAGTCAAAAGTAGTGAGTTACGAACGCGAGATAATTGTGTAGTTGTTTTCGTGCGACTGCGCTGGCCGACGGGCTTGGCATCCGACAATAGCATCAGCACTCTACACCTAAAGCTTTCGTCGGCCTCCAAAGAAAGTATGTTCTGTGCAGGGATGCGATTTCGACAACCGTACGGCTGGCCTTTTACTGCATCGCTTTCTACGCTGAAAGCTCGAAACGCCCATCAAGTCGAATGGCGGGGCATTTGAATATATAACTCCAAAGGCAAGACAACAAAACTAATTTCGCGCCTTCGAAAACAAAATGACGTCACTTCTGCTTTTAACGGACATGGCGTCACATTATTTTTTCTTCCGCCGGAAGTGTTCCCACCGCATACAGATGGCGCTAAGCCCCATGAGGCGCCGATGGACCGCCATGTTTTGAACGTATAGACTCCTATGGAAGCTTCGCTACCAGGTATACTTACCTTGGGTGCACCTTTACAAGGAAAAGTGGATTAGTTAAACAGGAAGTGATTAAACCAGGCGTGAAAGGAATTGCATTTCTACATTGTACAGTGCCATCCATGTTACCCTTACACGATCCTCACCTGCTTTTCCGATAAAAAATGCCTCGAACGTTTCACGAGCGGTTTTTTGCTTGCTCTTGCCTAGGATTTTCACGCGACGCAAGCGTGGTTCACAAGTGGGGCAGCTACTGCGATGGTCAGCAAGGTGCATACTTTCCTTATCAGCTAGATTTCTTGCCCTCTCCCGGAGTCGGTCATTGATGCATCGCCCCGGGCGTCTGACCGATGCATACTTCCCGCAGGATAGGGGGATCTCGTATACGACGTTGTTGGCATTTTACCTTGTAACGGTGCGACTACGCAGCTTGTGGATGATACCTGTGGGTCTGTCTTCAATAAAATCACTTGTTAGTTTGCGGTTGGGTTCGTCTTCCTATCTGTTGTGCCGTCCCGTGGCGCGCTATTTCAATATGGTTCTCATTTCATCATACTCTCTGGCTCGCCCTGTATGCAGCACTGCACAGCACGTTCGCATATGTAGAACTGTGCCACGAATGCGAAGGTTGCGAAGAACTCGGTTTAAAGGACATTCGTCCCCGTGTGGAAAGTTGGTCCCGGGCTGATGCTTCGCTGGTGTTCGACCACGATAGATCACATAAAGTGTCCACATTTATGTTACCATGATGTCTTTAAGGACTGATAACTCTAAAGTAATTCTATAGTCTGTAGATTGGAGGGAATGAGCCTGTATTGTTAGACCACGTGCGAGAATGAGAGGAGGAGGCCTGGAAGAAAGAATAGAAAAGAGGCGAATTGTAAAGGTGTCGGTTGTAACTGTTGAAAGACAGCTGCTTGTTGGCGAGAAGCAGATGGGTGAGCACGCGGACAGCGCTGTGGTGCAAGACAACGGCTGTCGCCTGTAAAATACTTTTGTGAGCTTCCTTGCGTGCCTTGTACATCTATCCTTAATTACAATCGACACAGCTCATCGTCCTCTGGACCGAGCCAGGCACAGACGCGTCGTTCCGAAAGCGAGTCGCAAGCCCATCCAGTTGCTGCGGCTGCTGCCCCAGCCGGTGGATCGCTGCCGGCGTTGCCTGCCGTCCAGCGACGTCACCTCGTTCCATCGACGGTCCGAGGTAGCGGCGCAGTCTTCCGCAACGTGTTGCCCGGCGTGCTCGTGTTCGAAGCACTGCACGTGACCGAAGGCACCCTGGAAGCTGATGTCGCCAGCTCCCGCTTCACGGAGGAGGCCACCGGCAGGATCATCCAGGTGCTAAATGTGTGCCACGTGCACAGGAAACAACCTTCCATTACCGAATAACAGTGCCCTTAGGCCAGTTTGCGTCTTCTTACTGGGCTAGCTGGTTAGTTTCCGCCGATATTTCTGCCCCACGTTTTTTATCTCATCTAGGACGGCCATTTCTTTACAGCGATGCCAATTATGGGCTCTGTTACGTTTCGCCTACGACGCGCGGTATAGCCGGCGCGGATGCAACGGACGCTGGGGCTTCGTTCAAAGCGGCAGACATTTTGGCCCGTTCGGCGCCGCCGCTACGCCTCCCCGCCAAGCGCGTCCAGGCATGTTCCAATGCCACGTGTCTTCGGTGTGCGTGTGTGTGTGTGTGCATGTTGGTGCCCACGCTTGTCAAAGCGCGGCAGCCGGGGAGAGGAGCTCCCCCAACTGTGAGGCGAGGAGGTCTGATCGGCGCCGGCCCGGCGGATGCGTCACCTACTCGTCCCAACGTGCCCGAGCGGCGCCGGCCCGGCGGATGCGTCACCTACTCTTCCCAACGTTCCCGAGCGGCGCCGGCCCGGCGGATGCGTCACCTACTCTTCCCAACGTCCCCGAGCGGCGCCGGCCCGGCGGATGCGCCACCTACTCATCCCAACGTTCCCGAGCGGCACAGTCACGTGCGCGTCTATAGAGGCATTCCTTCTTGCCCTCAACTGCGAGAGTATAAAAGCAGCTGCCCCCGGACGCCAAGAGAGAGGCTCCGATTTCTTCAGTTGAGTTACGTGCTCTCCCGTCTCTCCACTTCGGTCGACCTGACCGCCCGCTCTTTTACGATGCTAGAATAAACAAGTTGTTCTGTTACCAGTCGACTCATGCTTTGCCGGGACCTTCGGATGCTTCCAGTTGTGCCCCAGGCCGCCAGGCCAACGCTACCCTTGGGGCTTGCGACCCAGGTGCAACAACGGGCGTCAGCGCTGAGTTCCCAACAACTGGTGGCAGCGGTGGGATCGCGACAACGGAGGCCAGCAGCGAAGCTATGCAGTTGACTGTATGCTGAGCAGCACAACGACCATCCGGGAGCAGTGCAACGAGCCCTGTGTGATGACTGGTTGCCTGCAGCGGAACGACTGCGCTGAATTCTTGGCTGCGAGGTTTGGTGAGTGCGGGACCATCTTCTTCTGAGTTTTGCCAGGCTTTTGTTAGTGTCAGAAACAGAGCTGGTAATTGTGGTTGTCGTTGCTGCCGGGTTAGTTTGCGGCAAGACAATAGTAGGCAGTAGTGAAAGCAGCATTCAGAGCAGCCATAGATTTGAAGTCGTTGCGCAAACCGGAATTGCTGGAGCTTGCAAGAGAGTTGGGTCTGGATGTCTCGGACAAACTCAGAAAACCAGAACTGCTAAGGGCTATTCTTGAGTTAGAGGCTGAGGATGACGAGCTGTCGGAATGCCTTGAGACCATTGAGGAGAGGGCAAAAAGACAGGAGCGCGAACTTAAAGAGCAAAAAGAGAAACAGGAGCGCGAACTTAAAGAACAAAAAGAGCGAGAGCAACAAGAGAAAAAAGAAGAGCGCGACCGTCAACACGCTTTGGAAATGAAGCGTCTTGAGGTAGAGATGGAACGCGCTCGTAATGGAAGTCAGGCACACGGTGCAGGAGAACGCGTATTGTTCAAAATGACTGACCTGATGCGGCCGTTTAAGCTTGGAGAGGACATTGGTTTGTTCCTGGTTAACTTTGAGCTAACGTGCGAGAAACAGGGGTTCTCTCGGGAAACGTGGCCACAGCGCTTGCTCACTTTGTTACCTGGTGAGGCGGCCGACGTAGTCGCTCGCTTGAATAGAGAGGAGGCAGAGGATTTCGACAAAGTAAAATCGAGTCTGCTAAAAAAGTACAGGCTGTCAGCGGAGGAGTTCCGTCGGAAGTTTCGGGAAAATGAGAAAGCCAAAAGTGAGTCATATACAGAGTTTGCCTACAGGCTTATGTCAAACATGCAGGAGTGGCTCAAAGAAGAGAAAGCGTTTGGTGACCACGATAAAGTTCTGCAGTGCTTCGGGCTGGAACAGTTTTATAGTCGGTTACCTGAGAACGTGCGGTACTGGGTCTTGGATAGGCCAGACGTTTGTACGGTGGCTAAAGCCGCTGAGCTAGCCGAGGAGTTTGTGACGCGTCGGGCTCGCGGAGCTAAGGACGGTCAAAAGGGTGAATTTGGCTCCAAGTTTGAGAGGCCGAAGTTCACACCCATGAGAGCAAGGGGGGACACACGTAGTGCGGATGCGAGGGAAAGTCCGACCGAACGTAAGGAGACGGCGGCAGCCGAAGCCGAACGCAGGAAGCGGTTCTAGACGAGGCAAGCGCGCGTGTGTTATACGTGCCAGAAGCCGGGTCACTTTTAGGCGCAGTGTCCGGAAACAAAAACAAAAGTTGTGTTTTTGTCATTATGCAGCACTGACGAGAACATGAAGCTTCTCGAGCCTTACATGCGAGACCTCCTCGTGAACGGGAAAGAGTGCCGAGTGCTTCGCGATTCCGCAGCTACGATGGATGTAGTTCACCCCTCCTACGTAGAACCCGATATGTTCACGGGCGAGTGTGCATGGATCAAGCAAGCCGTGGAAGCTCATAGCGTGTGTCTGCCCGTAGCAAAAGTGCTTATTGAAGGACCTTTCGGAGCACTTGAAACGGAGGCCGCAGTGTCATCTATGCTGCCCCCCCAGTACCCGTACCTATTTTCGAACAGGTCCGATCACCTCCTGCGCGAGAAGGGGCTTTTGTTTGGTGAGGCTAGCGTTCAGGCCTTAACCAGATCGAAGGTTCGGGAGCTCGCTGCAAAGGCGGTAGTTGCGGGGCCGACGCTGTCGAACAATGAGAAAGGGTCAGAGGCGCAGCAAGCTGATATTCAGAGCACGCCCGAACTGAATAAAATTGAGCCTGTAGCGTTAAAGGCACCAGATACTGGAGAGGAAATTCCCGATGCGGGAAAGTTAGAAGAGCTATCTGCAGATTTGCTCATCGCGCCTACGTCAGACGGACTTAATAGGTTGCTAAAAGTCAGCCGGTCGGCTTTGATAGCCGAGCAAAAGAAGGATGGCAGCCTAGAAAACATACGCTGCATTATCAAGGAAGGTATCGCCAAGAAAAATGCTCGATTTGTGGAAAGAGGTGGGGTCCTGTACCGGAAGTATCTAGACCGCAGGGGAGTGGAGTTCGATCAGGTGATCGTGCCTCAGTGCTACCGTCAGGATCTGTTGCGCTTGTCGCACGGGGGTTCGTGGTCCGGACACCTAGGAGTTAAGAAAACTAAGGACCGTCTCTTGCAAGAGCACTATTGGCCAGGGTGTTTTCGGGACGCAGACCATTTCGTGAGGACACGTGACACCTGTCAGCGGGTGGGCAAACCAGGGGACAAATCGAGGGCGCCGTTGAAGTTGGTACCTATCATTACGGAGCCTTTTAGACGGCTCGTTATTGATACAGTGGGACCTCTGCCGGTAACAGCCACGGGGTACAGACACATTTTGACTGTGATCTGCCCAGCGACAAAGTTCCCTGAAGCAGTGCCGCTTAAAGAACTCAGCTCAGTTGAGATAGTCAATGCACTACTGTCCATATTTGCGCGAGTTAGTTTTCCTGCGGAAATCCAATCAGATCAGGGCACAGTGTTTACTAGCGCTTTGACGACAACTTTTCTCGAAAGGTGTGGGGTAAAGCTGTTACACAGCTCAGTGTACCACCCACAGTCGAATTCCGTTGAGAAGCTCCACTCCGTCATGAAGCGCGTGTTGAGAGCATTGTGTTTTGAACATCAAACTGACTGGGAGCTGTGTCTGCCTGGGGTGATGTTTGGATTAAGGACCGCGCCGCATGCGGCTACGGGGTTTTCGCCAGCTGAGCTGGTGTACGGTGGCTCGCGTCGGTCTCCGCTTCGCATGCTTCGAGAATCGTGGGAAGGCAGGGGCGACGACCCAGTCGTGGTGGAGTACGTGCTTAGGCTCCTCGAACGCTTAAGAAGGGCGCAGGAGTTGTCAGGTGAAGCAATGGCGAAGGCCCAGCAGAGGGCCAAGGTTTATTATGATCGGACAGCCAGGGCCCGTCGTTTCGAGGTGGGCGATGAGGTCATGATATTGCGCACATCGCTAAAAAACAAACTCGACGTGCAGTGGGAGGGCCCAGCACGGATTGTTCAAAAACTGTCGGACGTTAACTACGTGGTGAGTCTGCCAGGAAAGCGGAAAGCACAGCAAGTTTACCACTGTAATCGGCTCAAACCTTATAGACAAAGGGAAGCAGTGGTGTGCATGATGGTAAACGTTCCTGAAGAGCTTCCGGTCGAGCTTCCGGGACTAGGCTCATGGACGAGACAAAGGAAAGAGCTTTCAGCGCCTAAAGAGCGCCCTAACAAGCCGGCCTGTGCTACGATCGCCAGACTATACAAAAGGGTTCGTTGTTCAGTGCGATGCTAGTGAGCGAGGCATGGGCGTTGTACTGTGCCAACGGAAAAATGGAGAAGTGGAACACCCCGTCCTGTATGCTAGTCGTAAGCTGACCAGTCGTGAGCAGGCGTACAGCGCCACCGAGAAAGAGTGTGCGTGTCTCGTGTGGGCCGTTCAGAAATTGTCATGCTATCTAGCCGGCTCGAGGTTTATCATTGAGACGGATCACTGCCCTCTCCAATGGCTGCAGACCATCTCTCCCAAAAATGGCCGCCTCCTGCGCTGGAGCCTCGCTTTGCAACAATATTCCTTTGAGGTGCGTTACAAAAAGGGGAGTCTCAACGGTAACGCCGATGGCTTACGTCGAAGCCCCTAACGTAGGAATCAGCCTCAAAATTGTTTGTTACTGATGTTTTTCTTCCTGAGGCAGGATTTTTAACATATTGCTTTTGTTTAGTGTTTCAAAGTGATGACGTGCTTTCTAGTGCAATTTTCCGATTTGTGGACGCGTTCTGAGTGCTGCTAGACTACTGTAAGGAACTAGGCAGTGGTATAGAAGGGGAAAGAGCCTGGCAGGGCTTAGTGAGGGTTGTGCCGTGCTTGCTGACTGAGTGGTTGAGTTTCGGCGTAGTTCTAACGCTTGCCGGGAACGAGAACAAAAATGTGAACTCTCCCGAAGTCACTTTGCAGTGTCCTGTGTGAACCTGAACGAGAGAACGAGGCCTTCTCTGTGCGCTGCGCTCAAGAAACGTCGAGGGACGCCCGTCTTCGGTTATGAGCATCATCGAGCGACATCCCTCCGGACAGCGGATGCAGTCCCCTGACCATCGGGATCTCCTTCCCCCGGCGGGGCGGTCTGTTACGTTTCGCCTACGACGCGCGGTATAGCCGGCGCGGATGCAACGGACGCTGGGGCTTCGTTCAAAGCGGCAGACATTTTGGCCCGTTCGGCGCCGCCGCTACGCCTCCCCGCCAAGCGCGTCCAGGCATGTTCCAATGCCACGTGTCTTCGGTGTGCGTGTGTGTGTGTGTGCATGTTGGTGCCCACGCTTGTCAAAGCGCGGCAGCCGGGGAGAGGAGCTCCCCCAACTGTGAGGCGAGGAGGTCTTCGGCGCCGGCCCGGCGGATGCGTCACCTACTCGTCCCAACGTGCTCGAGCGGCGCCGGCCCGGTGGATGCGTCACCTACTCTTCCCAACGTTCCCGAGCGGCGCCGGCCCGGCGGATGCGTCACCTACTCTTCCCAACGTGCCCGAGCGGTGCCGGCCCGGCGGATGCGCCACCTACTCATCCCAACGTTCCCGAGCGGCACAGTCACGTGCGCGTCTATAGAGGCGTTCCTTCTTGCCCTCAACTGCGAGAGTATAAAAGCAGCTGCCCCCGGACGCCAAGAGAGAGGCTCCGATTTCTTCAGTTGAGTTACGTGCTCTCCCGTCTCTCCACTTCGGTCGACCTGACCGCCCGCTCTTTTACGATGCTAGAATAAACAAGTTGTTTTGTTACCAGTCGACTCATGCTTTGCCGGGACCTTCGGATGCTTCCAGTTGTGCCCCAGGCCGCCAGGCCAACGCTACCCTTGGGGCTTGCGACCCAGGTGCAACAACGGGCGTCAGCGCTGAGTTCCCAACAGCTCACTTTGCTAGTCATTTTGATGTCGACCGGTGCTGGCTACAGTATTTACCAATTGCTATGGGAGACGTTTATACGCAAATGAAAGTCGATGAGAACTGCGGTATGCAGATTGGGATTCATAGCTTTTACCTTTGAGTGACTTTCTTATTACCAAAGTGAAAAAGTCGAGTTCCCGAAAACGCGCTTTAAGGGGCACCAGCCTCTATCAACCTTATCCTAAAACCCACTAGAAATTAGCATATGCTTAATAATACCTCCACTCTAGGGAGTCATTCGGGATCGGGGTTTTGCAACTGGTACACTGCCACATACCTGCTTATTCTTGGCACAACAAATATATCAATATCGGCTTCAAGTCTGCGTTCCGATCTGGCATATTAGATCACCAGAAACTGTGGATGCCCAGAAGCATAATTAGGCGAGATTAAATACCGCATTCATTTTAGGCTGGCAAAAAGCCTTTCAACCACTCAGCCGTTGCTACAGTAGACGCGCCGCTATCTGCTCTGATTGCTTGATGCCATGTTCTGCAGCTCATTCCTGGACCATCAACTAGATGAAATGATTTCAATAAAGCTAAGAGCAAAGGCTGAAGCACTGTACGGAAGAGCAAGGACGAAGTAGTTCCCCGCTTCACCACCGGGGAGCGCTACCTACACAATGAACGAAGTTTACTTCATCTGGACAGTCCACTGCTCCGGCGCATATGCGAACATTTGCTCTAACCGATACCACTGGAAACAGTACAATACTGCGCCTACTAGTGCGGCCACTGTCCATGATTTAGCAGAGAAGAATATGCATCTGGAGAACTATTGAGCGGCTGATGCTACGCTCTGCAGCTAATCTATAAACCAGCAGCGAAATGACGAAGCCAGTGGTAAGAATTGAAGGGCAGGATAGAAAAAATCCGGAAGAGCACACCGCACGTGTCATTCCACTTTTTAATCGCCACGCAACTCCACCTCCACGATCTATGACGACTTGGAGCAGATTCGACGGTGAAGAAAGTTTTCTTCTCCCGAAAGCAGATTGCTTGAGGACATCTGCTAGTATTTACCATTCGTAGGTGCGAACGACGAACACTGATCTTACATGGAACGTAACTGTGCAAGGCTTGCTGTGCATCATACTGCGCCAGCTATCATGTCATTGCGTCGCAGTATGGCTGAAACTGCTGCTTTCTTGCCCTCCACTCTCGTATAAGAAGCTGCAGTGGGCCCTTGTATTTTTTAGCTGTCAACGCTTATTCTTCGACTTTTCGAGGTGGAACAGGAGCTGAGAAACGGAACACTTGAAATTCCCAAGTGTGACGGCAAGCCCCTAAGTAAGACTTTAATACTGTAATACAATAGCCAATTTATCTCAACCTAATGCGCTGTGGTTAAAACATCGACTAGAGGGGAAAAAACTTGAGGCTGCAACACAACATGAACGCCGATACAGGACTTTCTGGGGATGCGCAAGAAGCCACGCAAGCTTGCCACGACATGCGAAGCAACCTGACTGTTTACGTTGTTTTTCAACACTGCGGGTCTTTCGACGGACAATCCGGCTTTAGCAATCTTTGACAGGCTGACAAATCACCCGGCGGCAAATTAAAGCTGCTTGTACCGCAGCCAACATACACGTTGGCGCTAACCTAACCGAAGGGCAGTTCGAAGACTCTGCCGGCTGCGGCATTCTTCGCTCAGCTAACAACTCTGCCAAATCCGAATCTCTACACATCCATGCTCCCCTCTAAGCGTCAGTTGCCAAGAATAGCGACTCACAATCAAAGGGCTCACCCTTTCATCGAAAGCTGTCAATACGCGAAGCGCTCCAGCCAAGGGTGGTATGAATAGATGAGTGAGCTGCAACCTCCACGAGTCGGAGAAGCTGGCACTACTTCAAGACCAACGGAATCAACAACCTTCGGTCCATTTCGCTGACGTCAACGTTTCGCAAGCTTCGCGAGGAGCGAACGCAGAATTCTTAGAGCCTGGTCCGACCGGTTTCCGACCGGGCAGGTTGCACAGCTCTCTCTAAACTTTATCTAACTGTATCTAAGCACAGCTACATAGAGAAAAAAACCAGACACGAAGGATCTGGGGATGATTGCCTAAAGCCAAGCGACAGTCTTCTGATGTTAACATATCGAGATGTCCATAGGTACCGGGAAATCCTATCTTGTTTTGTGGAATGTGCCATATGTTTGCTCTGTATCTTGCTGTGTAACAATTACACTTAGTGTTTTAAATGTGCACTAGAGTCAAGTATCAAGCCAAAATAAAGTGAATTGTGCTTGACAACGTCTAAGGCGTCAATATTATCGCGGAGAGAGCGTTAGTCATAGAGAAATTGAGGTAAATGCAGGACACGGTCGGACTCTCCCGGGATATTGAAGTACTAGTCCGATGGCGAAGGCACCCCTCATTATACTTCTCTCACTAGTACTCACCTGCTTGTAACAAAAACATGCTCGTTTTGCATTAGGACGCGAAAGAAAATGTTACTTCTCCAGTTTTATTTGATCTTTAGAAAAAAAAAGGTCTCATCGACGATACCCTTCACAATGACGCGGACGGACGAAAAGTTTCGTTTTGTCCACTATCCGCCGCCCGCGCTTTAACGTTTCAATAGTTTCGTTATCGCGTAGTGTTGCGCTCGTTCTGCTGGCTCGCGAAACTCGCAAACCACAGGCAGACGAGAATTCCACGTACATTTTATGTCTCGGGATTCCCGAACGGACCACGCGACATGACCAAGAGCAGCTACAGCGGCGAACCCACCAGTGTTTTCTGGCTCGGTTTTTCTATGGCCGCCCGTTTGAGTTTTGCGCAAAAACCCGCTCTCTGTCGGGCGGCGTTTCACTCACAGACGGCAGTAAAGGGTGGTGATGTCTTATGCAACGTCACCACTCCCCCGCTCGGGCGCGGGCAATTTGAATTGCCTTAAAGGTATGCGGGACCTTGAAGCTCAATTTTCTCATAAACTAAGTACTTCCTTGTCACAAAACAAGTGCTGCGAGATTTTTAGAAAGGCACTTCAACAGCCCATGTCGTTTGTATTTGCCTTTAGTGTACCTGTGATCGCTCTTCTCGTTTGAGCACATAAGCGCGGAGGCGTGCTCGTAGAGCGGGTGCTGCCTCTACTCAGCTAGGACGTAGAAAGATGGACCGCGTTCGGAGCGTGAGCTTCTAGACGCCAGCCACCATGTTTCGTGTCGTCTGGGCGCGGAATCTTTGCCGACTGCAGCGAATATTTTCCCGCGAGAGAATATCATCTTTTGATTCTGTTGTATTGCACAGTGTATGCGGAAATCGTGTGGCTCTTCCGAATAATTTTGCCAAATGTTGCTATGTACATTAGCCCCATCGAATCTGCGGAAATTGATGGGCGCGGTAGCTTCTCTGCAACGCTAGCGTTCGTTAAGAAACTTGGGCGGCTTGCGCGACCGCGAGACATGGTCCCTAGATGTGGCGAATTCGTATTCCGGAATGGATCGATACTTGAGGCATATGCATTGAAAACGACGACAACACGAAAATGACGCGGAACGAGTCACGGTGTATGAACACAGCGCTGTTCGTGCCGTTCTCCTGTAGCCGTCGGTTTTCTGCGAACATTTTAAGTACATTTCCCTTCCAATTATTGTTTCAGTTTCTGCCTTGTAGAAAGCAGCCACGCAAGTGTCACGTGCGCCAAGTACTGCTTGGGCTATTGCAACGTATCGTACAAATCTTCAGGGCTTTACTTGCTTGACCACAGGATATAATCCTGATCTTCAATTGCTTTTTGACGCTATATTACTTCGGCCACATGAGAACACATGTGTTACTCTGTTCGTCTAGTCAGGTCACCTTATTTGCCCGTTAACTCGAAGGGGATGAAACAGCGTCAGAAATGGGGCGAAGCAAGGAGAGACAATAGGCACATTCTCTAGTCTTCTCTTTCGGCCGGTTTTTTGCGCTGTTTGACATCCTTGGACATGCAAGAATCGGCCCAGTTCAGGAAACTTTCGCCCGTTTGCTTCTGCATGCTATTTCAAATCTGTATAACCCTACGATGTAAGCATCTAGCGCCTTCCTATGTGACCTTTAGCCGGAACATGATTAATCGGGAAATATTGTGACGGACAAAAGTGTAAACAATTTTTACACTCTTTGGTCAGGTATACACAGCGCAAAGTTTTCTTAGCTTCAACGTGAATGTCTCATTCATTTCTTGTAAATGGACCGCGTCGGAAAATCGTGCGTGGCTGGTTCTAAGCACTGAGTGACACAGAGGGCAGGACTCAATTTCCGGCTTCTAGTACAGCGAACGTCAAGAATGGAACTAAAATATCGCGGAACTGCAATGGTTATGAGGTGGGCATATTTTCGTATAATGCCTTAAAATGCCTTAAGTTTATGTGGTGCTGGTACTATGCTGTCGTAAGAATTTTTTTCAGTTTCACCAATAAAATTAAGAGATATAAGGCTTGTTAGAGGTTGTTAATCATATAAAACGATAAACACCATCAAGGACATCGCAGCCCACGTGTCGTGAATGCGCATCTTTCACAGGAAGTTAACGTGCGACAGCGGGACTACGCCCTCCCAAAGATGTGCAGTTATTAAACAACAAAAAGCCGCGACTAGGGAGATAACATAGGAAATTCAGGAGGACAAATGCAAAATTAGGCGACTTAGCAATACCGTACCGAAGTGTCTCTTTAAAACAAGTACAGAAACACAAACCAAAACAAGGTTGCATCTCGGGATCGTCTGCGTACTCCAGAAGTTCCTGGATGAGCCTCTCAGTATCATTAAAGGTAGCGTTTCGAGGATCCCATAGCAATATTTTCACTACTATAGCGATTATCAGCAACTGTCGACAAGGGACAACGTTCCTGGACATAAATACGAAATTATGACATTTTTGGAGGGCTAGTTGGTTTATACTGAAAGGAGGTCGCAGTAGACGACTAATTCTTTGATACTGCCAAACGTCAGACTATAGACGACTTGGCGCGATAAGTCTCGAACGGCAAACATATTTTTCTTCACTAAGAAGTCGGCCCTGCGAAATGTAGATAGCCGGGCCTCCACCAGCCGCCATTGCAGAACGTCCGGGCTTCTATGGCACCTTCGCTACCATGTGTACATATGCCTTGCCTTAGAATGCGTGACTTCAGCGCTTCCAGTAACAAGTCTGGGCGCTAAATCCCACATCTTTCGTACTGTGTCTCGTCTCAGCTAGAAACCTATGACAGACAGGTCCCGCGTGCGAAGTTCGGGGGATATTAGGCAAGGCTATCAAAGCCGCCTTGGTGACAGCTGCTGGGGACTGAGGGCCGTGGGTTAATTGTAGATATCATCAGGGAGGTTGTGACCGAATACTACACCAGGGAGGCCAATTTCTGTTCTGGTGAGGGAGTGTCTTTGTTCGAACTTAGTGGGCCTTCCTAATTTGGTTGCACCTGGATTAGTATATCCCCACTCGCTCTCGGCATCTTTCGCCGGTGTCAGGCGTCCCTCCGAACCTGCAGATCAGCTAAAGGACAGGAGTAATTGGAGATCGCATGGAGAGGCCTTCGTCCTGCAGCGGACATAAAATAGGTAGATGATGATGATGATGATCAAAGTGAAAATTTAAAGCAGGACGTCATGTGGGCGGTATGCTCAAAAGCCCCAGCTGGGTCTCGCACTGCAGGTGACTTCGGTGGCCATCTTCAGCACGATGCAGAACAGCCGGCTGGATCCGTTCATGCGCAGCCTGAGCGAGAGTTTCGGCCCCACGACCGACACCATCGCGGTGGCATTCCCGCGCAACCAGGACGAGGCGCGACTCGAGCTCGAGGCCTTCGAGCGCAGCTTTCCGAGAGTGCCGGCCCTGGCCAATCAAGCCACGGAATTCAACGTGCAAGATCAGTTCGCGCCTATTGGCCGGCTGAAGCTCATACTGCTGCTTATCAAGCTGCTCGATTGAAGAGGTATGCGCAGGCCATCATGCCATGTCCTCCGTAGCTCAGTGTTTTTCAAACGGGAAGTGAGGCTTGGAAGCTGTACTGCGGGGCGATGGAGTCAGTGTCGCGATGATAATGGGGAGCTGGTCCACCGCCAAGGCTTAGCGCTCAGAGGGGTAGTGAGAACATTCGATGCTGATAGTTGTACAGGGTGATCAGTTCTTATTGTAAGCCATTTTTAGAGATCGCCTCTTGCGGATGAGAAGAAACTTCTAGTTTTTGTGTTGGATTATTCAGAGAAGCGGACATTACTGCACGAATAATTAAAAATAAACAATAATAAAGAAAGAAATCAAAACAAATAACCGATTAACAAAAATCCACAAATAAACTTCTTCATTAACGACTTTACGACACGTATTGCAATAAAAGAATTCTAGCCGACAAGTTCGCAAGACTGTGTAATTGGAATGAATTTCCAGGATGACACCAGTTCGGAGATATGCACCATCAAACTCCCTGTAACTAATGCACTGTGGTTCTATTATTACAGTGAAGGTGTATATAGCTAGCCGATTCATCCGTCCGTCCGCGTGTCCGTCGCCTGTACACGGGAAGTTGCTCCGACACAACCCCATGCACGTGCGCGAAAGAAAGAGGAGAGGCGCGCGATTGGCTGCGCCAGTAGTGACGTCGTTCCTCTCCGTCGCAGCCAAGCGCGCGCGCAGCAGTTTCTCTCCGTCTCCGAAATGGGTAGGCCACGCTTCAAACGCACTCCTGAGGAGCAGGCAGCTTTCCATCGGCAACGCCACGAGCAGTAGCGGGGACGAGTTCGTCTACGCCATGCCGATTCTCCAGGCCAGGCACAAGAACAGGCTCGTGCAGCAGAGCGCAAGCAGCAACTCAGTACCGAGGATCCGGCAGCCTTCCAAGCCGTCGTTTAATGAACCGTTGGGATTAACCCAGTGATAAACGACGGGGCCGCACGTTTCACCTTCGCTGGTTAACCATTTGTACGGAGTGATTGGGCGGTGATGCTTTTTTTTGAAGAAAACGCTGTTTTATGCATTCAAGCACAAAGTTAACCGGAACGCCAATGCACTTTGTCGGACACTTCGAAAATTAATATCTTGAAAATGGGGCAGTCCTGAGAATTCGTTCTAAATTGATAAGCCTTGCCAACTTGACGGCTACAGTTCGTAAGTTGAAGCAACTGGCTTAAGGTAAATAAATAAAAGGTAATTAGTGCGAACGTATTCATTGTTCAATTAAGCATTTTCGTCTGTCCTGGAAGTTATGGCCCCCTCATCGAGTAATTTAGATAAGGGTTAAAGTTGTGCTATCTGCCTGATGCAATTTTTGAAAATGTGGTGGAGCTAAAAAAGAAGATAAACAGAAATCGCATCTGGTATAGCGGGGTTGGATGCATTAAGAGCCACTGCCGTGAAACACGCTTTCGTGAATTCGCCGAGAAATAGCAAGGAAACAAAATTACAACATATTTTTCTGCTTCGTTTGGTTTAGCTATAACCGATAGCAACGTTAAACGAACTTTTCATTTTAATGCGTACAGTTTAGTGTAAACACGCTGGGCCTAATTGTCATTTTAGACAAATATTTCCGTTCGAAACACATCTCCCTTCTGTAATAAACGAGAAGAAAGGGGTTTATCTGAGAGGCCCGATTTTTATTAGTCATATCATAAGAAACCAACAAACACTGACACCAAGGACAACAAAGGGGAAACGACTTGCCCTTAATGAATGAAATAAAGGAAACGATATCGTTTCTTTATTTCATTTATTAAGCACAAGTAACTTCCTCTATGTTGTCCTTGGTGTCAGGGTTTGTTGGCTTCTTATATTTCCCTTCTGTGGAACAGCTTATTAACCTGCGCCAAATTTAATAGTCTGATCCATTCTGCAGCGGGCTGCTGGAAAGAAAAGAAAGCCGCATCTAGACTAGGCCTCTGAGCGACATGTTGTGTTGCATTGTCTGCATCAGTGAGAAAAGAAAGCAATACTATTAAATTTTAATGGCACGAAGCCGGGAATCGATGCAAGATCAGACGGGGTAAATGAACACACCAGTTATATGTAGCTCGTGATTTTTTTTTGTCTGAATTTCATTTAACTACATGCTGCGGTTTCACGTGCCGAAAGCACGTGATTATGATTATGATCTGATTATGAGGCACGCCGTAGTGAGGGGCTTCGGATTAAGAGGCAAGGAAAGACTCACTATAAAAAAGGCTACCTTTGTTTTATCTGCAAAATAAGTGGGCGAGTTGGTTGATCTTCGCGTAAAAGCCGCGTAAGAAGAGCGGCAACACAATGCAGAGAAATACTCACGACAGGCGCTGAACTAACCTGTTTGCCTGTTTAGTCGGTTTGTCTTCTTTTTAATTGAATTTCCACCGTACGTTGCTTGTTCGTAGTAGAACTAGTTTAGCTTGGAACACTGCAAAAAATTATTTTCTTCCGTCTACTTGCTGTCACATTCTATTGATTATTTTGTGAACGTAACGATACAGAACGAAACAGGGAGCGCTTGGTTGAACATCGCTCATGCGCGTTCGGTATATTCGTGTAAAATTTAGACAAACATTACTTTATTGTTTTCGCCAATTCGCTTTTACCGCCTCTCGCCTCCCCCCTCCCTTCCCCATAAAGAAAAGAAAGGAGAGTGTACAAAAGCATTGCGTCGCATGAAAAAAAAAAGACATCTGGCAACGATTTTAGACGAATTGTTCAACTTTGAAATTTCAATAAGCGCGTAGGACTGCAGTTTACTATAGTTTTGCATGAAAGCTTTATCAGCATCAAAGTTCAATACTCGTGCAGACTTACGCTCCGTCTAGAAAAAAAAATGTACAGTCACAACCAAAGTCGAGAGACCACAGGTGCCACGAAACATTATTCTCCTTCGCAGCCTAGGCGTGCTGGTTGAAATCAAGTGGTGTAGCTTACACGTGCCTGTTCAGCCAATGCAATCTATTGCGAATATTCCACCTTGAACAGAAGTAATTTAAATTTTCGCTAAGCTGGTGCCATGTTCTCTAGCCATTTTCTTTTTGACATTACAGTACAGTGCTACTGTATAGTACCAAAACATAATAATATGTTCCACCACCGTGAAGAGGGGCGCAAGCGAAGCTCGGGGTCCGTCGCTCTTCGTTGACGTAATGCCCCGGCTTCGCGCTCCCTTACGGTGAGGTCGGCACGTCGACGACGAGCCCTCTCTCGAGCGAGTTCCCGGCGGCTTTCATAAAAGGCCGCCTGTTCTTCGGCCGAACGCAAGGCACGTGGTCCGCTGCTGTTCCTTCAACGCAGCCTACCCTTCGGCAGAACAAACCAAACGCTGCCTCCCCATCCGACTGCTGAGCCTGAACTAACGTGAAACGGCAGACGCGAGGCCAGATAACGCGCGATCACACCTTTTCCCTCCTCCTTCTCCTCCTCCTCCTCCTCCTCCTCCGGAGGGAGGAGACGCCTGTGATAAGCTCGCGCCATGCCCTGCGTCTACTTCTTCATGCATTAAAAGCCCCGTGTTTAAGGGCACCTGCACTGAGCCGACAGTGGCTCAAGCGGTTAGCCTAGCGGGCTTGCAATGCGGAAGTCGGGTAGTTCGAATCCGCAGTCCGACAAGAAATTTTTATTTTCGCGCTGCTTGCTACAGCAACGCCAACACCGACGCCGACACAAGGGAGGCAAATACAAGCTTCTCTTGAATTGGCCAAAGTCAACTTTTTTTGTACATATTCAGCATTGACGAACGTGTCTGTTGTAACCGTTGTTTGCGTCTACTTATACTGGGAATGGGTATTTATTATGGTTCACCACGCCTTGTTAAACATAATGTTCTTTCTCCCATACCTCGGTCAAATTATGTACTGTGCAACATTATTTTAGGTTTATGTATTGATATTTTCCATTGTACAAGCTATGGACGTTCAAAATTCTACTTTTGCTGAAGAATTCAAAAGTTAGTAGTTTGGAAAGTGCGTTAATTGAATAAATTTGATGTTTACGAGGTGAATGTGTCCAGTAGTCTACTGCGTACGACGGCGCTGTGCACACTACTAGTAGTTTAAGAGCGAATAAATAGCGCTATAAGTTAAACTTCGTTTCTGTTGAAAGTGTACAATTCTTGCTTTTTTCTCTTTCCTCCTCCTTTCTCCAAGGTTCAAGCAAAGGATTTGAGCTTGGCGGAGAGGAAGACCGTCAGATGACAGCCGGCTCATGTATAGACGTTTATGTAGAGAAGCAAGGAAAACGGAAAAACGCGACCAGGAAGTCTGTGATCTATTTTTGGCATATCGCACTTCAATCTTTTCTCATTATTCTTTTTTTTAATATGAGAGCTACTGCGTAGTCTCACCGCACAATTACACGGTCCCATCACAGCATGTATGCAGCGCGTGGCAAGAATTCAGCGCTACACGTATAGATAATCCCGAGACCCGAAGACCACAAGCGAGCACTTTTATTTGCCTAAACACAGAGATGAATGTATCAAACATGCTGCCGGGCTATTATTTAAGCATGAACTGCATAGTATTTTGTTATTTATTGCCATGGTGATGCGACATCCTTAATTCTCATGTCATCTCGCATTATTCGAAGGATACTTGGCAGTTAATTTTCTTTGTTAACTGTCTAGGTGAAGTCAGCCTCAACCTTCTCGTTAAGCTGACGGCAAGTGTACGATTACATCACTTTCACAGTTTCGCGAGCATCCACATTTGTGGTTTTCTTTTTACGAGTGACAACATGTTCAGTAATTTTATTACTAAGTGAATAATTACTGTAATTTAAACTGCGAATAAAACTGCGAACATTTCTCCATATAGTTGTCGAATAATTTGCTATCGCTGTCAATGCTTCGCCTGTCGGCCAAAACTGCTCCTTCCAAGACGAAGCTTTCTTTGCCTCTTCCTTCGACTTTCCCACTGCTGCTGCTGCTGATGTCTCGCACACCATGTCGGGAGGTGATTCAGAACATGTGTATACATAATAGGAGCGAGTCGGGGAGGAAAGGCGACGCGAGAAACTCCTTTGGAGCACACCGCGCCGAATGAGCACAATGCCCTCTGGAGTTCGCCGGGAGTCACTGCATTAGCCCTATGACAACTATAGTTACCAGTGACTCCTCGCAAGCACTTACTTTTTTATTAACGTGCAAGTGCAGAGGGAAGCTAGATAGATTCGAAGAAGGATGGGCAGAGAGGAGCCAGGAGATGGGTAGAATCGACACAGTCACGAAATGAATTCATAACAACCTTGCCACTATTTTTCCCATTTCCCATACAAGGGGGGGGGGGTGTTGTTAGGGATAGGAAAAAGGTGACATGAGAAGGCTAGGAAACGCTAATGGAATAGACCCGACAGCGGTTGCGATACGGCACAGTACGTTTCTTCTATTTCAGCAAAATAACCAGCACGCATATTTGTCAAGCGGACAACTTGCGCATTGCATGCAGAAGCAAAGCCGCATTGAAGCGCACCGTATAGTGTCCTGGGACATTGCGGAAGTGGTCACATGTAAAATCAACACTTCTGTGCCCTGCGTGGTAGCTTTTCGGCTGTGGTATTGCTCGATGTTTTGGGTTTTATCCCGACCGCGGCAGCCGCATTCTGACAGGGGCGAAATAAAAAAAAAGAAACGTCATGGTGGCAAAATTAATCTGCAGCCCACCACTACGGCGTGCCTCATAATCTGATTGTAGTTTCGGCACATACATACCCACAATTCAAGTTTAATGCTTGTGCCCTGATGTGGTGTGCCAAGTGAGGCAATGAATATGCTCAAGCCTCTCAGAGGTTATGAAGTATGGCGCATAACACCACCTTAAGCAAACACCTTCCTCCACCCGCCGTGGTTGCTCAGTGGCTATGGTGTTGGGCTGCTGAGCACGAGGTCGCGGGATCTAATCCCGGCCACGGCGGCCGCATTTCGATGGGGGCTAAATGCGAAAACACCCGTGTGCTTAGATTTAGGCGCACGTTAAAGAACCCCAGGTGGTCAAAATTTCTGGAGTCCTCCACTACGGCGTGCCTCATAATCAGAAAGTGGTTTTGGCACGTAAAACCCCAAATATTAAAAAATATTAAACACCTTCCTCTATGTGTTCTGAGTACTACGCAGACAAACAGTAGTGGTGCACGCAGTGCTTAACCTCAACTCGCCAATTAACCGTTGAAGTGTCAAAGCAAAAAACACAGAAAGCTTCGCTTACATAGATTCCCACAGTGCGTGGGGTCTGCATAACGTTTTTAAAAACTTCCTTCGGGGGGAGGGGGGGGGAGATTAAAACATCTGCGCTTCCCTGCGTATTTTATTTACAGAATGCGTTACACAATGCGAAAGCACGTTGTGCTCCTATATACAAGTATTCAGCTCGCAATCCTCGCTATAAATGAATAAGTTTTCACGCATTACTAGGGAAACACGCTTCTAGTTTTCACAATGATGCTTATTCCATCACCTCTACCCATGGCGGCTGACGCGTAAAGCAGTCAGTATTAAGCGTCCAGGTGCGTACTACAAGAAGGCACTTAGGTCAAAATTGTTAATACAAGCCAATGCCCGCAAATCCCGAGGCTAGATATAATATTTCCGAAGGTGATCGGCCTCGCACCACACGAATTATTTCACCTCCTAGGTGAGCGTGCTGCAGTAATTCGTAGCAGATAGCAGGAACACAGAGAGCATTGTCATTCGAGGCATTCGGAATTATGTGGTCAGATAATTACGTGGCCAACGAAAGAACGACTATTTGATTAGTACCAGTCCGTCTGACAAGCATAAATAGTGCAGTCATTTCTCTGTTCGAATTGAACACGAGTGCGAATGGGAAAAGAGACAGCGCGTGCACCCCTCCAGCTACACCGTGAAATGGTACAAGTGCGAGGAGGCCGGAAATGCGTCACCATGTTAGAAGCCACTCAGAATGCTACAAACAGACACATACCCCACGCAAAACAGATTGCACCATTATATGCCTGAGCTCTACGACAAGTCTTATTGCACCAATTGCAATACATCCCTTATCATTTACTCTGGCCGTGCTCGCAAGCTTACATAAACTCCGAACCGGACAAGCGCAAGTTTGAAAAAGCAATCCGGAGCGAAGAACTCGCTCCCCAACTCTGGGCCGTCCAGCAGGTCCACGACGCCGCCAGGAAACTCCACCTCCCGGTTCCGTCGTGGGAGACGCCCACTCCATGAGAGCCCAAAGCTCTCGGGGCCTGCAGGACCTGAATAAAGTTGATTTCCTTCCTTCCATGGCAGCCACGAGCTCCCGCGCAAGAACTCCCACGCTGAAGCACTAGTGGCTCTGTCGGAAATTCCGCGCATGGCGCGCCGGTGCCTGCGAACGCTGGGTGCGGTTCCCTTGCTTGGCGCACTCGTTGGTACATAACGAGTGACCCAAGTTGGGAAGGGTTTCATCGAAAGGTGGCGTTTGCATTTGTGGCACAGCTTGCTAATGCGTCGGGTCGCTGTCCCTCGTGCCATGGGCTTGATTCCCCTGAGCATTAGAGGAATTCCAAGGATATTTTTTGTCATTGCAGAGTGGCATATTCCAGTTAGTGCATACCTAGTTACCCAAGTTGGCGCCGAAGACTTTCATTGACCCAGTGACACAGGTTGGCATCAAAGAGGTTCACTGAAGGCTAGCACAGACAGAGTGGCACATGCCCAATGCTCCATGTCGACGTCAAAGAGTTTCATCGAACAGTGGTGCCTACCCAGTTTCATATACAGTGACCTATGTTGTCGTGAAAGAGGTTCGTTGACGAGTGGCACGTATGTGCACACTGCCACACACTCAATGGCCAAAGTTGGCCTTATGGTTGGTTTCAAACCCTGTTACCTCAGCACAGCAGCGCGATGCACTGCCCTTTCGACCCCGACAGGCCGAATGACCCAAATAGGAGGGAAAACGGTTAGATGCAAGCCTACACTGATACAAGTAATATCGTCCAAACCATGCCCATTCATCCGCAGTGGGCATGCGCCATCTTAGAAGGAAATCCAATCCAAGAGAAACGCTCAGTCGAAGCTCCTGCTGTGCGTCTCGTGGAGTTGCACTCTCGAAGAAGAAGAAGAAGAAGAAGAAGAAAAGAAGAAGGTGCCGAAGGGGCGCGCATCCTTTCAGGGGCTTCCTGGATGACTACGTCTCCAGCCGGCAAAGCGATGTCCTCTTGCTACCAACAGCCGGGTTCCGTGGTGGACCTGAGCGACATGTTTGGCGATGAGTTCGAGGTGGAGAGCGTGCTCGACTACATGGGCATAGAGGAGCTCTTCGCGTGCGCCGAGGTGAACCGGCTGTGGCAGTCGGCTGCACTGGCTCCGCTGAGGAAGAAACTGATCTCCGTCTCAATCTGCTGTTCGCCGGTGAGTCAGTGCTCTTGTTGCTTGAGACCCCTAACTCATTATCCAGAGTTCCAACCATGGTCAGGCTGCTTCATTCCTGCCAAAAAAACATTGCTTGATAATCTTAGAACTGTACAGAACAGATGACGCTTCAGTGACGCTCATACAGTCTTTGTCAAACGTTACCAGGATAGTAGTTCTCGAAACGAGCTTTGCTACGGTGCCGTGTGGCGGGGTGGCCGTAGAACGTGTGATGATCAAAAGCTCACGTGAATGAGAAACGCGCCGGCCCCTCTCATTCTTTGTCCCTTAAAAACTGCGAAAGTTATGCAGGAAAGGACAATAAGGGTTATAAGCTTTGGACAGTCTTAGACCAGAAAAGTCGCGCAGGTGCAAATTTCTGCTTTGCCTAAGCAGTTCAAAGAAGATCGCTGAGGAAGTTTGGTCGGTAAGGATTTTTGAAAAAAGTTGCAATCGTAGCACAATTGCACAGCACATGCGCAAGCACGCACGCACCCACACACGCACAAGTGCACACAGCAGACGCGCACGCGCATGCGTACACTGATCCTTCTCCGACGTGATCCACCACACCAATGCGCACCTTGGCATAAGGCCTTTGAATATGGCCTTTGTCTGAGTTAAGCATCACGTTCGCGTCCTTTTAGTTTCTTTTCTTTTTTTTTGGCACAACCTGCCGCAGTGTTCGCGCTCTCCTTCTCCGCCGACATATAGTCGGGTCGCACTTAGCTTCGTGCGAAAAATAGTATGGCGCTTCTCCACTGCAGACTTGGTGACGTCACCGGTGATGTTTTATCAATTGGCGGTAGGAGTGCAGGCTCTATGGTGGCTAAAGATCAAGTACTGGCTTCCGGCTCAATTTTCTGTAGTAATGAACAATATTTTGCCAAGATGATCGTGACTGCAGCTAGTCCGCGCACAGGCGCTTTTTCAGTCAAATTATGCGAATATTTTAGATATGCGTGAAGGGAAAAGGAAATGAGTGAACGATGAGCATTCATATATAGAGAAGCTCGCTGAATCGAATACCTATTATCAGTGATTTAATACCGAGCGAAACAATTTAGCGTGTCAAAGCTGTGGTTGCAATTCTGTCCAGATGAGCGGGCGTACGAATAGAAACCCAAAGGCAAGTAATTCATAACGATGGTCATCATTATATTTTCTTACTGATGCCTTTCATACCGATCTTATAATAAAAGAAAAGAAAAAAGGAAAGGGTGACTGTCACTACGCTAGCGACTGGAATGTTAACGGCGTGCACTTCTGTAGGTACCAGGGACTCAAGTGCGTTGGTGTAGCCCAAAATTGCTTCGTAATGGATAACCTGCTTAGTGAAGTCTATATAACGTATTTGCATGTATGTCAGCTGTCCTTTTTTTGTAGTTCGAAGAGATGTTAAAAAAAAATATTGCATGCAACCTATGCACAGCTATTTAGCCTTTTCAGGCTGATTACTCGACAAGGCAGACATTACCTGCCCCAAAAATAATGAAATGCAGCTTGCCGCCACCGAAAATCGCAATTTACGCATCTGGAACATTTCAAAATATTCACAAATTACGTTTCTGTAACTGCTCCCTTTAACGCACGTGTTGAGATTGCGAAATTGAAGCCTTGATTGGTGAGCGCCCCTCTATGCCTTAACAAAGGTATAACTGCGTGACTTCTTTGAACGAGAACAAAAAAGAAAGAGAGCAGAAACAAGGACAAAGGTTGCCTTCTGAGTCACACAAGCGCTCTGTGCGCCGGCGTTTCTGTTTGCCTTTTACCTAGACGCAGCGACGCGACAAGTGAACCTGGGGCGCGATCGGAGATGTTTTGTTCGATACGCGTTCTGTTCAGTTCCTGCAACGTCACAAAGTTGCAGTATGCAAAATTTGTGACAGCGGGGCGGAGAGAGCAGCCAATCAGGAAGCGGTGACCTCCCCGGAAGTTTACCTCCGTCGTTTGTCGTCTGCTTGCAAACAGTATACTACAAAGCCAAATGTTTCTCGTCTTCCAAATGAATGAAATCTTTATCTAAAAAAATGTATTTTTTCTTCTCAAGCCCAAACACGTTTTCAAATAGTAGTACGTGTTACTACTGCAATTTATAACTATTAGGTTCTTTGCGTCGTCCCTAGCTGGTGTCGCGCACAGCGAGAAGGAAAAAGAAACAAAAAAACGACGGGAAGAGTGGCGCACTTTTCAAGAGGTAGCGACAACATCCCAGAGGCTCGCTGGCACCGATGATGTTGTCGATTTCTCTGTACAACCAACGAATTATTTGTTTCGAGAAACAAAAACGACGCCGGAATTCACTTTCTGCCATTTCTTCAAACGCGTTTCGCACCGCCACCCGCTCTCCTCTTTCCTCTAGAAACGCCACCGCAACAACCTAAGTTTCCAACGGAAGCGCCATTTTCTAGAATTAAATTATGGATTGGATACAAACGTGCCATTCCGCAGCCGAAAAGGCCGCCTGTTGGATCCAATCCAATCCACCAGACGCGCCATGCGAAGCCGTATGATCGCTCCAAACTTCTCAACTCTCGTCGCGTTCGGACGAAATGCTCGGTGGGCAGATGATTGACAGGAGCGTGTCGTCATTTTGACGTCACCAAAAACGGGGCGGCGCCCCGCGGCTGGCGACGTCGGCGCGGAGTAGGCCAATCGCGCGCGCCGGTAACCGAACGAACGCGCCGAACAACCATCTCCGATCGCACCCATGATCACCGATGGCTTCATCGATTATAGATGTCACCGAGAAGCGTTGCGGAAAACTGATATCTTTACGATGAAAACAGTTGTCTTTAAGACTGTTGCCTTTACCACTTCACAGGGTGTCTAAGCAGTCATTCGTTTCTTCAGGGCCCGCCTTGAGTGTGCATTCCCGCGCGCAGGAATCGGAGCAGCCGACCGCGGAGCCAGTGCCGGACAGGCCTCATGCATGCGCGGAGATCCTGCGCTCGAAGTTCGCTCGCTGCCGCAACATCGCGCGCCTAGCCGGCCTGCGTCCATCACTTCTGTGCCTGTCCTATCACGCTGACCTGAACGAGGACGCGAGCGGTAAGCGCGCGTTATGTACAGGCAACAGGTTTCCGCGAAAAGCTACAAGGAAGCAACGCAGCATCTAGTTCATGCCTTACTAAAGGGGCGTTAAAAGCACCAATAAATCATTTTACAAAAACCCGTAAGGTATACTTCAGAAATCTCGCTTAGCTAAAAAGGGCTCCTAGCAAGAAAACTAGGAACCTAAGCTTAGCTTAGCAAAAAAAAAATTTCTTAGACCCTGCCTGCACCGGTTTCGGACCGGGCAGGTGGCAAAACTATCACGAAACTTTGTCTAAATGTATCTAAGACAAGAAGAAATGGGGAGGACGGCAAGAACGATCATGGGATGATTGTCTAAAATCAAGCGATAGCTTCCTGGAGTGAACGTGTAGATATATCCATAGGTGTCGCGAAATTCTATTTTGTTTTGTGCCTTGTGTCATTTCTGCTTGCTCTGCATCTTGCGATGTAGTAATTAGACTCTGTGACTTAACCACTATACTCCTTTCTGCACGCGCGCCCGTTGAGCGGGTGCTGTCTCCAATCCGCTGTGATGTGAAAGTTCGACCGTGTGCGGAGCTTGGGCTTCTAGACGCCAGCAGCTACGTTTCACGTCGTATGGGCTCAAAATTTTGGCCGACTGTAGCGAACATTCTTACGCAAGAGGATATTTTGTTTTGATTCGTCTGTGTTGTAGACTGAGGAAATCCTGTGCTTTTCCCAGTCATTTTTTTTAAAACGTGCTGTGCATATTGGCCCCACATACTCTGCGGAAATTGACGGACGCGATAGCTCCTCCGGAGCGCGAGTGCTCATTGAGAAACCTGGTGGCGTGTGCGACCACGTGGCATGGTTCCTAGAAATGGCGGATTCCGGAATGAATTGAGAGTTGCATTGAAAACGACAGCCACACGGAAAGGCTGCTCAACGAGTGCTGTGATATGAACACAGCGCTGTTTGTGCCCTTCTCGTGTAGCCGTAGTTTTCTGTGAAGAATTAAAGTATGCGTCCCTTCCAACTATAATTTCACTTTCTGCCCTATGGGAAGCAGCCACGCAACTCTCACGTGCGCCAAGTACTTCATGCACTATCGCAACGCATCGGTGAAATCTTCAGTGCTTTGTTTGTTTGAACCGCGAAAGATAATCCTCCCGACGATATTCAATAGCTCTTTGCCGGTGGGATTTTTTTTCTTTGGCCACATGGTCACAGAAGTGTTACTCCGTTGGTCTGTCCAGGTTATCGTATTTGCCCGTTTACTCGAAGGGGATCAAACAGCGCCAAAGACGGGACGGTGCCGTAGGGTGAGACAATAGGCATAATCTATTGTCTCCCCTTTCTTCCCGTCTTTTGCGCTGTTTGCCCTCGTCGGACATGCAGGAATCAGCCCAGTTCAGCACACTACCCCCGTTTACTTTCGCATTCTGTTGCACATCAGCTAAACCCTACGATGTATGCATCTAGCGTCTTCCTATTTGACCCTTATCCGGAACGTGGTGAGTCGGAAAATATGGCAACGGGCAATAGTGCAAATATTTTTTGAAACTATTCGGTCAGGTCTCACAGCGCATCCTCAAGGACGTCGCAGCCCGCGTGTCGTGAGCGCGCATCTTTCAGAATAAAATTTGCGACGCAGCGACTATGTCCTGCCAACGGCGCGCAGTTGTTAAACAACTAAAAGCCGAGACTACGGATAGAGCATTGTACATTCAGGATGGCAATTACAGAAATTGGGCCAGTTATAATTAGCGCAGAGCAATGTATTTTCGCAACTAGTACACAAACACCGTCTGAAACAAGCGCGTATCTCGGGATGGACTGTGTTCTCCAGAAGTTGCTATATGAGCCACTAAATGTTATAAAATGTAGCGTTTGGATGATTACAAACCACTGTTCTCGCTGCTAAAACGATTATCAGTGATTGTCGACGACGAGGTACAAATTTCTTGAATAAAAATACGAAATAGCGCCTCCAAACCGCGAGAGAGGACCGCTCGCGGGATGCTGTGCAAGCGTTACCCAGACGAATATGGAGGAAGGGAAAAGATGGAGAGACCATTACGTCACGCAGCCAGCCTTGACAAGCGAACGCTGCGTGACGCCAGTCCCTTTGATCAGTGTATTGCTTTGTGTCGGCCCAACACGTGACTTCTTATGTGGAGATCACGGAGCAAGAATCGAGATTTGCCGAGGTGTTTCGTTCCTGGCAGTCGGTTCTTTATTATATCGGTAGTTTCTAATCGAAGCGCGTTCTGCCCGCTGCTGCTCGGCTGCTGAGCCTTGTTGCGTGCTCCAGGGTAGCGTACCGTACTGCTGCCGAGAAGTAGCGACGCCTGCCTATCGAAGCTCGACCGACATTGCTTATTGGGTAGCGTGGCGTTGTCGGCGGGCTGCAGGCATCCGGTAGATCATGGCGACCAAGCAGGGGCGAGACGATTTGCTAGTGCGAAACTTGCACGGTTTATTCAAAGGTAGTTGAAAGAAAATAAGAAAAGCATGAAGTATGAAGTCTCAAGTCTGAAGTCTCTCAAAGTACATTTCGGAGCCCCTTAAATAGGCTCTCTACAAGTGTGGGCGGGATCTTGCTTCCATCGATGACACGTGACAGGCACAGAGAGAGGGCCCCTCCTCCTGCAATACCGAGCACGGGAGGGAGAGGTCGATCCTCTCATCGAAGAATCCGGGGAGAAGGTCGGGTGAATGACCTCTCCGGCGTCGTGGGATCCGGCCAAGAGAAGGGGGGGGGATGAGGTAAGCACACACGATGCCACGACCATGAGAGGAGTGGAAGAGGTCCCCGTGGGCTCCGGCTCAGGGGGTAGGGTGAATGACCGGCGTTTCGGTATCAGGACTCCCCGTAGAGGTCACGAACCCTTCGTTCATAGCAGGTAGATTCCGGGGAGTGGTCTTCCGTCCTCGTGGCGCTCTTGACTTTTCTCCTTGGTCCGGTCCGGTGAAATTGGTCTTTGCCAGCAGGTCTCGCAACTTTTCGTCTCCTGCGAGGGCAAGCAATCACCCCAGAACAGTGCCGGACCCACAATCACAAAGCAGCGAGCACAAAGCCACTCTCCCCCAAGACACACCCGGCTTTCAAAAAAAAGAAAACCCGCTACACCTTTCCCATTTCCTACGCGCGTCCTCCCCCCCTTATCACTAAAAACAGCCATTTCTTGAAAGCGCTAAGACGTGGTTATTAAAATCAGCTAACAATCGGCTTCACTTCAGAAAAACATATGACTGCACGAAAAATATGCCACGGAAACCCGGATGAGCATGAGGCTTTCGATACTCTAGGGGCAACGATTTAAACCGTCGGCATTGCCGTTAAGCTTACCCTCCTTGTAGCGAATATCGAAGGTGTACTGTTGAAGAGCCAAGCTCCAGCGCAAAAGTCGGCCGTTTTTCGTAGACATGGACTGCAGCCATGTGAGGGGACAATGGTCAGTCTCTATGGTGAATCTTGAGCCAGCGATATAGCAAGCTAGCTTCTGTACCGCCCAAACTACGCAGGCGCATTCCTTTTCTGATGCACTGTATGCTTCCTCACGAACTGAAAGCTTTCTACTGGCGTATAGTACAGGATGTTCGTTTTCGTCATCTTTCTTTTGACAGAGCACCACTCCCATAACCCTGTCACTGGCATCACACTGAAGAATGAATGGCTTAGAGTAGTCGGGAGCGTTCAACACTGGCTGACTCGTTAGTGCGTTCTTCAGCATACTAAAAGCCTTTTCTTTCGCGTCATCCCACTTCACCGTTTGTGGTTCTGTTTTTCTAAGAGCATCCGTTAAAGGACTCGCAATCTCGGAATACCGCGGAATATATCTTTGGTAATAACCTGCCAAGCCAAGAAATGATCTGATGTCCCGCTTGGTGCGTGGTCGCGGGAAGTTGTCTATCGCGGTCAGTTCAACCTCGGAAGGCCGACGATGGCCTTGCCCTATTACATGACCTAGATAAGCTACCTCCGCGCGCCCTAATTGGCATTTGGGAGCCTCAGCAGTTAAGTTGACCTCTCGTAGACGACACAACACGGTTCGCAGGTGTTGCATATGGTCCGCCCATGATGAAGAAAAGATAGCTATGTCATCGAGATAGGGAAGTGCAAAGTCCTCCATTCCTCGTAGCACCTGGTCCATAAGGCTAGAGAAGCAATATGGCGCATTCTTCAATCCAAAACTCAGGACTTTCGGACGAAAGATTCCCATCGGGGAAATAAACGCTGCAAGCCTGCTTGCCCTCTCGGTCAACGGAACCTGCCAATACCCTCTGACTAAATCGAGCGTAGAGATGAAATTGGCACTGCTCACATTTTCAAGCCTTTCCTCGATATGCGGTATTGGATAAGTCTGGTCCTTCGTGATTAAATTGAGCCTGCGGTAGTCGATACATGGCCGCGGCTCTTTCCCTGGGACCTCAACCAATATAAGAGGCAAAGTATAATCACTCTCTCCTGGCTCGATTACACCTAGCTCTAACACCTTGTTTATTGCAGCGGTCATGACTTCACGTTGACGAGGCGAAACGCGATAAGCTTTCGAACGAACAGGGTCCGACGAGGTTAACTCGATATCGTGAATGATCGCAGTTGTCCTGCCCGGTGTGTCTGAAAATACGTCTTTAAATTCAAACACGAGTTCCCTCAGTTCGGCCCTTTGATTGGGATTCAACTCCGCCTGTTCCACTAACTTATCAATGGTCTCGTGAATGTCTTTTGTCTCCGTCACGGCTGTTAACTCTGGAAAGTCGACAGGCATTTCCTCAGATTGGTTATTCAAATTGGGTTTTACGATTATTCGCTTTTCCCAAACTTCAAAGCATCGCGTGCGAGCCGTCCTGTCATAGTAATGCTCAGCATTGTTTTGTGCTTTACGCATTTCCTGCTCGGCAATCATTGTGGCAGGGCTTACGTTTAACAACTTTCTCCTACATTCTGCCTCTCGCGACATTTCAGGCTCCGTTGCTTTCCTGGTTTTTTCATTAGCTGGCGTACTTTCCACCTCATCCCCTATAGGGCTGTCCTGTTCAGTACTGGTTCACGAATCAGCTGTCAAACCTGTTTGTTTCACCACTGGACATTCATACGCTGCTTTGGCCGCGAGCTCCTTTGCCTTGGAACGAGTTAGGGCTTGAACTGTTCCCTCACTAAACCCGATTCCCTTGCGTCGTGCAAATCCTCTGCTTTGTTAGAAAACAAATACGGATACTGCGGCGGAAGATGTGCCGAGACGGCGGCTTCAGTGTCCAGTACTCCGAAAGGGCCTTCAATACGAATTTTGGCCACCGGGAGACAAACACTGGAGGCCTCTACGGCTTGCCTTATCGAAGCACATTCCCCCGTGAACTGGCCTGCATCTGCGTACGACGGATGCACTACGTCCATTGTGGCTGCCGAGTCGCGAAGCACTCTACACGGTTTGCCGTTTACCACGAGGTCTCGAATGTACGGTTCGAGCAAGTTCAGATTCTCTGCGTTACTACTTAGTGACATCAACACTAGTTTGGGATTTCTGCATCCCACGGAGATATGCCCCGTTTGCCGGCAGTTGTAGCAAACTACTGGTTTCTTGGCCTCGAAAGCGTTTTTCTTTTGCTTTTCTGCCCTCTGTTCGGGTGACTCCTTCTCTCCTTCGCTGTCCTCGTCACTACATTTAATCTGATCTTTCCTTTGTTTTATACCGACTCGACTTTGACCGTCGTTTTGGCTTGTCGGGTCTGCATTTATTCATCTCCTCCTTAGGAACTTCGCTGCCTTCGTCCGCACGGCGAGTTACGTACTCCTCAGCGAGATCGGCCGCTCTCGTGATAGTGTCTACGCCTGGCCTATCCTGAACCCAATGCTTGATGTTTACAGGCAGCCGGCGGTAGAACTGTTCTAAGGCAACGCACTGCATTGTCTTTTCGGCATCGCCGAGTGCACCCTCTCCTCTGAGCCATTCCTTCAGTTTTACCTCCAAGGTGTATTCAAAATCTGAATATGACTCAGTTTTGGTCTTCTCGACTTCCCTGAACTTTCGCCTGAATGCTTCAGCTAATAATCTATAGTTTTTAAGCAGATTTGCTTTGACTTCATCGAAGTCCTCTGCTTCTTCTTTCCCCATGCGGGCGATAACATCAGCTACCTTACGTGGCAGTAACGTAAGCAAGCGTTGCGGCCACGTGTTTCTCGCGAATTTTGCCTTCTCACACGTGCGCTGAAACTGTACCAGAAAAAGACCTATGTCCCCTCCTACTGCGTAGGGTGCCATCAAGTCTGTCATTCTGCGCTCGCTTTCACGTGCCTCTGTGCTAGGTCTTTCGCTATTTTGTGCCTTCAGAAGCTCAATCTCTAGGCGCTTCATTTCGAGGTCGCGCTCTTCTTTGGCCTCACGAGCTGCCCGCTCGCGCTCTTCTTTTGCCTCACGTGCAGCTTGCTCGCGCTCCTCTTTTTCCTCTAGGCGCTTACGCACTTCTTTTTCCTCAAGGCGCTTACGCTCTCCTTTTTCCTCTAGGCGCTTACGCTCTTCTTCTTCCTCTAGGCGCTTACGCTTTTCTTTTTTCTCTTTCTCGAGGCGCTTACGCTCTTCTTTTTCTTTAATGCTCTCGAGGCATTCCGTCAGTTCCTCGTCGTCTGCCCCGGTCGCTTCGATCGCCTCAATGATCTCCGGCTTTCTCTTTGATTCGGCAATTTGGAGGTCCAACTCTTTGGCCAAGCTCAACAATTCCGGCTTCTTTAGTGCCTTCAAGTTCATGGCTGCCCTTAGTGCTGCTGAACCTTCACTCTATACAACCTTGACGTACTCAAACTTCCCTCAACGGTTTAAAGAAAAATTACTGCAATGTACTTTCCAAAAAGTACGTAAAAGCCAAGTGATATCTCAGTGAAGAAAAGCCGTGCACTCACCATATGCAGTCATGATCGGGACACCTTCCTTCCGAACATTGTCGCCAGGACGAAGAGGCTTCGATCTCGTAGTTGTCGTCCAAGTTGGGGTCTCCAGGATTCCCTATCCCAATCGCTGCCAGCCAGTTTGTTGCGTGCTCCAGGGTAGCGTACCGTGCTGCTGCCGAGAAGTAGCGACGCCTGCCTATCGAAGCTCGACCGACATTCCTTATTGGGTAGCGTGTCGTTGTCGGCGGGCTACAGGCATCCGGTAGATCAGGGTGACCAAGCAGGGGCGAGACGATTTGCTAGTGCGAAACTTGCACTGTTTATTCAAAGGTAGTTGAAAGAAAATAAGAAAAGCATTAAGTATGAAGTCTCAAGTAAGAAGTCTTTCAAAGTACATTTCGGAGCCCCTTAAATAGCTCTCTACAAGTGTGGGCGGGATCTTGCGTCCATCGATGACACGTGACAGGCACGCAGAGAAGGCCCCTCCTCCTGCAATACCCAGCACGGGTAGGAGAGGTCGATCCTCTCATTGACGAATCCGAGAAGAAGGTCGGGCGAATGACCTCTCCGGCGTCGTGGGGTCCGGCCAAGAGAAGGTGAGGGGGATGAGGTAAGCACACACGATGTCGCGACCATGAGAGGAGTGGAAGAGGTCGCCCGTGGGCTTCGGCTCAGGGGGTAGGGCGAATGACCTCTCCGGCGCTCGTGGGCTCCGGCTCAGGTGGTAGAGTGAATGACCTCTGTCGGCGTTCGTGGGCTCCGGCTCAGGCGTAGGGTGAATGACCGCTCGCCACGTGGTGTCAGACGCCAACCCTAACAGCCTGTATCTCTTGTCTTATATTGCCTGTATCTCATGGACACGTGTTGGGACGACACTCTTGGCTTCAATCGCGTTGCGCTATGCTCCCTCCTGTCTTTTTTCTTTCCACCATGCAGGCGAAGCAGTGTCACGTGATCCAACAATCGACACAAAAACGAAAGCAGCGCCAGCGCTTCCACTGGTGGCCCTCACGCTCCCTGCAACGTACATGCCTCGTCACCTAGACAGAGCATGACTTGAGCCCCCGCACCTAGTGTACGAAACGCAACGAAAACAAAAACGAAAAAAACTATTTTTTCCAGAACGCGAACGTAACGGAAACGCTATTATTTTTTGTTTCGGAGTGAAGCCGAAAAAATTGGAGGATGCTTAAGCTTCGCCTTCAAGAGTGGAACGCTATAGCATTATCGCACCCCTTTCGCACCGCCCACTCAAAACGACCTACGCGAGCCAAACGTCGTGATCGGCACGGACAGCCGTGCCGCGACGCGCCATGAAGGCGGACGCGATCATGGGGCGAGTGACGCGCCACGTGTAGTGGCAGCGCCGTACAATTCGAGGAGGGGGGTCTTCTGTGTTTGCCGCAAGATGGCTCGGCGTGTGCGCAGAGCGCAGGAGAAATGTAGCGGAAACGTACTTCGCTACTCGTGTAACTGTGCCTTCTGTAATTTACATGCTCATAACTACCGATATACACCGCAGTATAACTTTCTACGGCAAGTTTCTAAGGCAACACCGCATTCACTAGGGGTGCTTTTTTCCCGCCGTGAACTATCGAAATTGTGGTTGAGTGGTAGCGTCTCCGTCTCACACTCCAGAGGCCCTGGTTCGATTCCCACCAAGCCCATCTTGCAAGTTGTTTTTTTATTTATGAATTGCCTTCCGCGATTTTTCGCTCACGGCCGACGCCGCCGACGCGACACCAACGACACCGGATTTTCTGCGACACGAGCTCCTAACGCTGTCGCGGTTTTATTTCGTATCGTTTTTCGGTTCAGTGGTAGAGTCGGCAATACTAAACAACCGACGTCAGACAACGTCAGCATTAGCGCGTAATTCAGGCATGGATAGTGCGAGTGATAGCCTGTCTTGAGCTTCACTAACCTAAGCCGGTCACTGGGTGAATTAGTAGATAAAGCTGCCAAGCTTGCGTGCTGAAGAGCTTACCATTTTGATTTCTGTGGATATAACGCTTTGTCACCGAAGTTTTATCGTTCGTATACGTTGGTTTAACTACCTTTTATCCGAACATCGTCCTCGAATTTCGGCGAGTGCAGTTGATCACGCGCAGCTTCTGAGATCAGGCTGAGTGCCTTGAGCATGATCTCTGAATTCATAATTTACTTCTTGACAAAAAGAAATACTACGTTCTAATCTTGACATTGCTTCGAAAATTTTGCATGCAACCCAATACCTGCCGTTAACCCTTACGGTTGAGTTTGCTTTTATCGTTGCGGATTAGAACCGGAACGGATTTTTTTTTTGTGGGACTGAACTAAAACTTGAACGAAAAACATTTCGTTCCGATACCCTGCTTGCACCAAGCAATCTGGGCGCCCCTATGCGCTTGGCTATCACCCACGTCTTTCGTACTCCGTCTCTTCTCCGCTCGAAACCCAGGGCAGACACATCCTGCGGGCGAATTTGGGAATAAAGTATATGGGAAATGCTATCAAAGCTAAAATTTAAAGGAGGATGCTTTGTGGGTGGCATACTTAAGAGCCCCGCGTGTTCACGCTATGCAGGTGACGCCGGTGACCATCTCCAGAGCGATGCAGAGCAGCCGGCTGGATCGGTTCATGCGCAGCCTAGGCGACAGTTTCGGCCCCACGACCGACACCATCGCGGTGGCGTTCCCGCGCTACCAGGACGAGGGGCGACTCGAGCTCGAGGCCTTCGAGCGCAACTTTCCGCGAGTGCCGGCGCTGGCCAATCAAGTCACAGAATTCAACGTGGACGATCAGTTCGCGTCCATTGGCCGCCTGAAGCTCATATGGCTGATTAACAAGCTGCTCGTATGAAGAGGTATGCGCGGGCCATCATCGCATTTAATCCAATTCGCTACATCGGTTATAAGCTATTAAAGACAAAGCATACCTGCAGGATAAACTGTTCCTAGTTGCCTCTTTGCTAGAGCACAGTTTGTCGAAACACGAGTGCAATTCGGACACCTCAAATCTGAGTTCGGGCCCGCTATGTCCTACTGAGACCTGCATGCTGCAGCTTGATTCTTGGCGTCAGGCACTCATTGCATACGATGCCATTCCTTTTTAATTTTTACAGAATTTTTAAAGATCCCCTGTGGCTGATAGTATAACTCTTGTTATTGAGCTAGTTTAGACAGAGAAGCGCACATTACTTGCGGAAGAAACTGAAATACATATTCAACCAATTAACAAAATTCCAGAAATTAACTTCTTTTTTATAACTTCCCGGCACATATTGCAATTTACGAATTGTAGCCGGTGACTTCTCAAGGCGTATCCAATTGAAATGAATTTCTAGAATGACAGCAGCTCGGATACATGCACCATCAAACTCACCGTAAATAATTCACTGATGTTCCACTTGTTTTTACCAAAACGCTGTTTTTTGAAGCTTTAAGGTAACTGGAACACGCATGTGTTTCATCGCACTCTTGCGAAACGATATCTTGAAATTTTAACTTAAATAATTTAATTAGTGAATTTTTCTTGATTAGCTGAATATCTGTTTCGATTTTTCGTGCCAGTAATGTTCGCCTCATCGAACAAGCCAGCTCAATGACAAGATTTATACTATCAGCCACAGGCGATTTTTTAAGAAAATTCTGTAAAAATGAAAAAAAGCAATGGCACAGTATGCAATGAGTGCCTGACCCCAAGAATCAAGCTGCAGCATTACAGGTCTCAATATATCATAGCGGGCCCGAACTTAGATTTGAGGTGTCCGAATTGCACTCTTGTTTCGACAAACTGTGCTCTAGCAAAGAGGCAACTACGAACAGTTTCCCCTGCAGGTATGCTTTGCCTTTAATAGCTTATAATCAATGTAGCGAATTTGATGAAGGCTTGTGTCTCGTTGCTTACGTTTCAAAGTGCTTATCTTGTGACAAACAAGAGCTGCAAGAAGGGAAAGGGGAGTCGCTGCCTCGTATCTCATGTACTGGGCTTTTTTAAGCCGCACCAAATTTAAATATTACCTATGGCAGCCAAAACTTCTACGGAAAGTAAAAATGCCTCATTGAATAAATAATCTAAATAGACTAATTAACGTTTTAAATTATTGCTTTACGGCAGATATTTTAATAAATTTATTGTAGCGTGTAAGCTTCCAAGGCATAGCCACTTGAAACGTATTCGGAGGATGGCATCGTTTTCGACTTATGCGCCGTCAAAGTTGCGTTAAAATGGCATTGGTGTTGCGCTTACTTTTTAAAGGAAACGCTCTTTTATGCACTGAAACACAAAAGTAACTGGAGCGTCATATGATTTCGTAGCACACGTTGAAAATAATATCTTGAAACTATTGCAGTTCTTAGAATTCGTTCTAAATGGATAAACGTTGTGAACTCACCAACTACAGATCGCAAATTGAAATAGTAGTTTAAGGTAATAAGGTAATGAATGCAAGGTAATTAGTGCATCTATACAAATTGATAAATAAGCATTTTGATCCCTCCTGGAAGAAATGGCCCCTCATCGAGTAAGTTAGCTTAAGGGTTAAAATTGGTGCCACAAAACTGGCACTCGCCAGGAATAAAATACAAATCAACTAGACACAATCTAGACACAATCAACTAGACACACGATAAACAGGACGCGGGGTAATCTTCCCTAGATACACACCCGAACGCTGCGCCACCTCACCCATAAATAGCCGCGCCGCCCATGCTTACATCTTCATTGAGATCAACGGACCCGTACGGGGCCCGAAACGTGTGTTCTTTATATTTATTTTATTCTTGGCGAGTGCCCGTTTTTTACACCGATATGTTTCCTCGCCAGACGAGTTTTCGTCGAGCACTTGACTAAGGGTTAAAATTGTGCTACCTGCCACAAGTAATTCTACAAAATTTGGTGCAGCTCTAAAAAAGGAATCAACAAAAAACACTACCTGTACAGCGGCGTTTCCCGGTTGGAAAGTGTGACAATCACTGCCGTGAAACACGCTTTCGTTGAATTACTGATAAATAGCCAAGGAAAAAAATAATACCGCCTTTTTTTCTTCTTCATTTTGTTTAACCATAACCAATAGCATATATTAAACGAACTCTTCATTTTAATGGACATAGTTTAATGTAAATACGCAGGGCCTCATCTTCAATTTATACAAATATTTTCGCTCGAAACATATTTACCTTCTGTGGAACAGCTGATTAACCTGTGGAAAATTTAATCGACCACTCCATCCAGCAGCGGGCTACTGGAAAGAAAAGAAAGTCGCAACTAGACTATCCCTTGAGCCACATAATGTGTATATAGGATTGTCTGCATCAGTGAGAAAAAGAGAAAAACAATACAATTTAACTTTAATGGCCTGAAGCCGGTAATCGATGCAAGATCAGACGGGGCAAAGCAACACGCTAGTTATGTGTACATCGTGCTTTTTTCCGTCTGAATTTCATTTCACTTTATTCGGGGGTTTTACGTGCGGAAACCACCATGCAATTATGAGGCACGCCGTAGTGAGGGACTCCTGATTAAGTGGCAAGGAAAGATTGACCATAAAAAAGGCTATCTTTATTTTATATGCAAAATAACTGGGCAAGTTGCTTGATCTTCGCGTAAAAGCCGCGCCAGACGAACGGCAACGCAATGCAGAGAAATGCTCAAGACAAGCGCTGAACTAATTGGTTTATCTGTTTAGTCGGTTTGCTTTCTTTTTTTTTGGGTGAATTTCCACTGTACATTGGATGTTCGTAGTATAAATAGTCTGTAAACTTTTATCTTGCAACACTAAAAAATGCTAAAAAATGCCTTTATTCCCGCACACTTGCTGTTATATTCTCTTCATCATTTTATCATGTCTGAGGATGAGCACACTGTACATTAACAGACAGAACGAAACAGGGAAGCGATTGGTTGAATAGTGCTCTTGTATGATCAGTGTTTTCGTGTAAAATTTAGATAAACCTTCTTATATTCTTTCCATCTTTGCCCCCTCTCCCCCAAAATAAGGGAAACGGGAGAGTATGCTAAAGGAATACATCGTATGGAAAGAAAGGGACAACTGGCAATGATTTTAAAGAGATTATTTAAACTGAAACATCAGTAAGCGGGAAGCGCTTCAGTTTATATGATAGCTTTGCATTAAAGCCTTATAAGCATATACGTTCAATGCTCGTGCGCAGTTGCGCTTGGTCTCGTGAAAATATGCAGCCGCGACCAAAGTCTGGAGACCACAGGCACCGCAAAAGAATTTTGTTTTCTTCACAACCTAGGCATGCAGGTTGAATGGTAATGTATTGTGAATATTCTACATTGCATGGAAGCAATCTAAATTTTCGCTAAGCTGATGCATTGGTCTCTAGACATTCTCCCGATTTTGCAGCACAGTAGTAATGTATGGTTTCAAAACATAATAATTTCTGGAATAATTTTATATGTTTCTGCGAATTTTATGGTATATGCTGGTAAATAGGTCAAAGCAAACTTCTTTTCGTACATATTCAGTATTGATGAATGTGTGTGTTGTAATCGTTATTTGTTTATATTTAAACGGGAAACGGCTGTTTATCACGGTTCACCACTCTCTGTTAAACATGGTGTTCTTTTTCCCGTACTTTGGTCAGATTACGTATTCTGGAACTTGCATTATTTTAGCTTTATACATAAATACTTTTGATCACGAAAGCTATGGACGTTATTAATTCAAATTTACTAAAAGAATTCGAAAGTTATTGGTTTGGAGAATGCCTTAAATATAACGAATAAATTTCATCTGTAGTAGGCTAATGCCTCCAGAATTCAGCTGCATAGGGCGCCGTTGTGCACTCTATTAGTAGTTCATGTGCGAAAAAATAGTACGACAAAATAACATTTGTTTCCTTTGAAAGCATACAATGTTTGCTTTCTTTGTCTTTCCTGCTCTCCCCAAGGTTCCAGCAAAGGACTTGAGCTTGGCGGCGAAGCACACCGTGAGGCGACGGCCGGAGCATGTATACACGTTTTTGTCGAGAAACGAGGAAAAATGAAAAGCGTGACCAAGAAGTCTGTGATCTATTTTCAGGATATCGTACTTTAATATTTCCTAATTGTTCTTTTTTTAATGTCAAAGCGACTGCGTAGTCTCGATGCACAAATAAACGATTCCAGCGCAGCACGTATACCTCGCTTGGCAAGAATTCAGCGCTACACGTATAGGTAATCCCGAGGCGCGAAGACAACAGCTGAGCCCTTTTATTTACCTAAACACGGAGACGAACGCATGAAACGTGCTGGCGGGCTGTTTTATAAGCTTGAACTACGTAATAATCTGTGATTTATTGCCGTGGTGACACGGCCTCCTTGATTTTAATGTCATCTCGCATTATTCGAAAGATACTTGGCACTTTCCGTTCTTGACGGCACGACCGTCCAGGTGAAGTCAGCATTAACTTTCTCGGGAAGCTGACTGCAAGTATGGGATTAAAACACTTTGAAAAGAGTTCCGCGAGCATGCGCCGTCGTGTTTGTCTTTGTACCAGTGACACCATGCTTGATGATTTTATTAGGAAGCGAATTATTACAGCGATTTATACTGCGAAGCACTACGAACGTTGTCCACGTAGTTGTGTAATACTCCGCTATAGCCAACAATGCTTCGCCGTTCAGCCGAAACTGCGCGTTTTTCTAGTATTTCCTGCGGAGTAGTTAAATCATCTACGCTTCCATGGGTGTTCTTTAATTACAGAATGCGTTAGTTGTTGGAACCCACGTTGTGCTCCTATTTACAAGTATTCCCCTCACACTCGTCCCTCTAGTAAATACGTTTTCACCCACCTAGGGCCACAGGTATCTGGTTGTCTACAACGTTGTTCATTCCATCACCTCCCCCAATGGCAACGGCCCGGTAAATGAGCGAGTATAAAATATATTGGTATTACGCGTCTGGCCGCCTATTCCATGAAAGATCTTAGACCAAAATTATTTGTACAAGCGAATGCCCATCAGTCCCGAGGATGGAAATCGTCCTCGCACCACGCGAATTGTTTCAGCTCCGCGGCAAGCCGGCTGCAGCACTTCATAGAAGATAGCAAGAGGACGAAGAGCCTTGTGATTCGAGGCATTCAGAATTATGTGGTTAAAGATTTATGGGACGAATCGAGGAACCACTCTTTTATTATGTACTGCTGCGTCCGACAAGCAGAAATAGTGCTGTCAATTTCGTGTTAGAATTGAACGAGAATGCGAATGAGAAACAAAACAGCGCGTGCAGCCCGCCAACTGAACCTTGAAAGGGTGCAAGTGCAAGGAGGGCAGAAATACGTCACAGTGCCGGAAGCCATAGCAGCCACGAGCTCCCACGCACCTATAGAGTTTCATACAATGAGTACCAGAAGGAACTCTGGCGTTAGTGTTTACAGTAGCTGCAATGAGAGCGGTTGGCCTAGCTTGGTTACAGTGTACTCTAATACTTTAGGTAGTAAAAAGAGCGGCGGTCAGCGCGTGAGGCACTTCATGTTAACACTACCAGGATGCGCTAGCGGCGTCTAATCGAGCACCAGTCAGAAACCGACAGTAGCCAGGCAGCAGCAAGCACGGAACTTTTCTTTTATTATTGCCGCATGTATGCGTAGTACTCCCGATGCAAATGTTCTTATTTGCTTGTGAGCGAAATAATCGAAGTAGTATGACTTCAGCAGGGCTATGTTTTCGTCAGATCACCTCAGCTGAGCAGGCGGCGCAAAGCACGAAATGCAGGAAGCTTCACGTTTCCTTCAGTGACCAGTCAGAATTTGCGCTGAGCGGTGACGTCTGAGTCGGGTAGCTACTGCGAGAGGCAAACAGCACGTTCTAGGTACTTCGCACTCCCGCCAGTTCTCTTATCACAGGCGCTCGCCTCTGTGACACTAGCATACAGCATCGCGTGTAATGCGGTGAAAACATCGGGATTGCGCCTATGTTAACTGCAGCTATTATATGTTACTGATTTAAGGTCAATGCCAGGTGTTCTGCGCGTTTTTTTTTTGTGTATCCGGTCCCTGGGGTCGCCGACCTCTCCTCTGGTGTTGCAATTTTGTCTTGTTTCTCAAATACGCAGGACGAAGCTATCATTTTATTTAGTACTGAAGCAGATAAAGCCAGAATTGAAGACAAAACACCTTTACACACCAAATGTTTATTTAATATCATTGGTGGTTCAAGACAAGTGCAGTAGGCATAATCACAATACAATTTGTTAAAAGCTGGTGTTTTAAAACTGTTCACACGAAAGCGTAAAGTAACGAAATATGGTTAACAAGCAAACACACTCATGTGCAGCAGCTTAGCTTTAGGTAGTTAGTGCTTTCCTGTTTCTAGCACCTGGCGCTATTATGAGCACTTACAAAGAAGTGTAGCCGTGTGGTCACATGGCAACTATTTGCACTGTCAGCGACTCGGAATGATTAAGACATCCAAAGCTTTCTTGCTACGTTTTTTTATCAGATTAACAATGTCCATGACACTGTCATGATGAAACTCATGTAAGCTGAAGCAACTAGTGAAGAAGTCTTCCAGTTTACAGATGAACTGGAAGAGGCGACCATGAGGGTACAGGAGACCACCTTGGTCCTTCAGCCTCGTGTAGTCAGCAGCACCCAGCAACTCTACACTATCCTTGCTTGTAAGGAGCAATGTGCGGCACTCTTCACAGTTTGTTTTGAGAACAAACTTTCTTGCTACGTATCCACAGATGTAAAAAAGTAGTGTTGCTTCACTCTGCAACAATGCATGGGCCATGATATGGAAAAACATTACTGATGTCTTTGATGTGTTGCTCTGCACCAGCCAGGTTGTAATCTTTAATCAACATTTTAATGAGGTCCTGCTTACTAGGGCCTACTACATCTCGCTTTAGGAGGAGCGTCATCTGGCTCCGCATTCACATTTGACACAGACTTGGCTAGCCCGCAGAAGCTTCGGCAGCTAACAGTTATTAGGAACTGTTGCGTAGTGGGATCACTGTTGCACCCCGATGATTGTCATACGATCCCAAAGAAGTTTTCGACAGCGTCTTGACTCAGCTTCGATGTCATTTATACTTGTAGCCAACATATTTTGACAAACACTCAAGTGTGAATAAAACACTAGACACAGTTACTCGAAGCCCCACTACTGTAGATGTGGACAAAAAGCCCCCTTGTCCCCCAGCATGAAGTTCCCACTCTGTGAGGTAGGCCAGGCAAGACAGCAACTGGTCCTCAGCAACAGATCCAGGCCGCAGGGTTTTGGCGGGGAACCGGGACGTCATAATTTCTATCAAGTCTCGAATCATTCTGCAGTACAAATGTATGATAAAAACTTATTTAAAATACTGAAGATAATAATTTGTTGTTACACTACACAGCATTGTATTCTCTTTGATTGCAGTCGACCAAAAATGGCTTTCTTGCTTAGAAAATAAATTCATCGAGGAAAGGACTTACCCAAAAAAAGGCTTTCCCAACTTGCTTGAAGCTCGCTCTTGTAGAGGCGGATGCCATTGAGGACAGTATCACCAAGCAGCTGAAATGCGCGATTGACCCTCATATTTTCAAAGTTATTCGGGTTGACGTGGCAGCGTCTGATCCCGGGCATATATTGAAGGGTAACATT
Source organism: Dermacentor variabilis (assembly GCF_050947875.1). Taxonomy (NCBI): domain Eukaryota; kingdom Metazoa; phylum Arthropoda; class Arachnida; order Ixodida; family Ixodidae; genus Dermacentor; species Dermacentor variabilis. Next base: position 145,464,806 of record NC_134572.1, read on the forward strand.
AGTTCCATCGAGCTTCAAGGCTTCTCGCACAGGCCAAAGCGACACCTGCAATACATATAAAAGATATATTTTTTTCATGACAAATACTATGCACATGACTGCACATATGGCTCAGTGCTGCTTGCTCCGAGCCCTTAGGAAAAGAACAAAATGGAAAGCTGCTATCACCTCGCTTGCTGGGGTATTGAAGCTCGACTTCAGGAGTCCATTCCTAAGGCATTTTACCAGATGAGGGAAGTCAGATTCACAATGGAGGGAGCGGCTGGGAACCACTGGATGTTGCACCTTGTTCCTAGTGAAAGTTGGAGTTGCCCGAACGCCTATGAGCGCCCACATCCTCCTATTCCATGCAGCGCCATCGCTGGTAATACAATCACCAAATAGGCCTGCTTGCTCAGCAAGGATTAGAGACTCTGCCATAATTTTTGCTAGTAGGTTTCCTTTCACATTGCTGTGTGTCGCAAACACAGCGATCATTTGTGTCCAATTACCAACAAAATGCACAAAGACAATTACCATGCCGTGGTCACACACTGAATGTTGTCACTGTCTGGGGTAAAAGCACCCAAATTAACGAACCCATCAATGTGGCCAACAGGCATCACAGAAAGGTTCTCTGAAAGTTTCGTTTCATCGACCAAGTGACCTCCGTGTTTCTTGAAGACATCCATACATCGTCTTCTCCTTTAGCACACTGAAAAACTTCCTGCTGAATCCAAATCCTGACCTGTATTCCCTAGTGTAATTGCGTAGGGTGACTTTTGATGGTAGAACAAGGATCTCCTGCTTGCGCATATGTTCATACAGCTTTGGCCCTTTCATTTTTATAATTATGCATTCCAGCATCCACTCCTTCGATTAAACCCTACCGTTCATGCTTTTACGCTCTGCTGCAGCAAAAATGTTATGGGCTGCTTGCTTTGGCTTCGGTGGCAGGCTTTCTATTTTTGTTTTGAAAACTTATTCAGTAATGTGACTGTTCTGGTCCTGCATTCTGAGAATATGGTGCCGTAGCGTGCACAGACGTGGACGAAGGCGCTTTGTCTTTTGCCGGGAGTACTTCAGCAAATCTCGAAGGTTTTTTTTCAGCTTTCTGTATTTTTACTCGGAATCTTCTTGCTTGGAGCCCTTTCATGAGGTAGCGACATGCCAGACAGACAGTACCTTTAATTTAAAAGCATCGGATGCGAAAGATGCTACTTACAAAATCTTAGCACTATGTGCTCTTTGCTACAATGTAGCTTCTGTAAATGAGTGGTAATGCAGGCCTTTGGTGGTGTAATTAACAGGCGCGTTAGCTAAAGGAACCTCAAACCAAAAATATGATCATAAAAAGTATAATTAAAAGTAAAGTAATCATAAAAGTATAAAACTATAAAGTATGAAACTAGAGCAAGAAAGTAAAATTTCGGCATGATAAGCTTCGATAAATGTACATTATGTTTACAACGATCTTCCTAGCTGAATAAAAGTAATTTCATTGCAACCTATATTATCTCTACAACCAAATCTAGCTGCTTACCTTTGTCAGTAACAGTCCCCGTACAGGACTTGCTGAACACACTATCTTGTATGAGGAGCACAGAAGCCTTCAGCCGGTCTGTAAGGTTTTCAGCGTAGTCGCTGGTGTATACTGCTGTCGGTCCATCGCTCCTTTGCAAACAATGGCAATGTCTGTTTGGTGAAGAACTTCTCGAGATTCTACCATGGACTTGATTTCAACTTTTTTATTTTTGCTTCTTTGCCATGAAAATGAGGGGGAGCGAAGACCCGTTTCCTGTCGTCTGCAGTAAACACCAGCAGCTTTCCGTGCGCGACAAGAAATGTGTCTCTGGTCACGGTAGTTGTAGTGCAAACAACTCCATGAAAATCGGGGACATTAAGTTTTGTCCACGCGCTCGGAAGGCTGAGTTTGTCAGCGATTTTCTGCAATGAAGCAGGCTCGCTAGGCTCGTTCAAATTCGGGCTCACGCTCTCGTCTTGAACGTTTGTGTCGTGCTGACAGGAATCGTGAAAGTCAGGCCGCGACAAGCGCACTTTCTTGGCCGGTGCCACAGCACAGACAGCTGGACGCTTTCTCGTCGTTTTTGCTGAACTTGCTTGGAAAGGTAGGCCGGCAAGTCGGGCAGCAAGGTTCGGACCCCATCAGCGGTCAGCGCGAGTTTGCCACGATGGGATCCTCACCTCTTTACCGTCGATTTCGTGCACATAATCCCGCACGATGAACGGCGCTTCGAAATGTCTTTCGCACACCGCCGACGTTTCCGAGAGTGGCTTGTCGCTCCGGTGCAAATACCTCTCCCCCTGCTTTCGTTGGGCTTCGTCTTTCGGGCTTTAAACAACGACAACGTCCGTTTGTTGAACTCACGGAATCCAGGGTACCCGGTCTTACAAGCTGGCGCGTAGCAGTGCGTGTCCGCTCTTTTGGTTTTCTTCTCCATGACGCCATGCGAACCACTGTTTGAGCGTACGACGCAATGCAAAAAAGTATAAGGTGTCGGAAACGCTGTAAAGGAAGCAGAAAGAGCATACGTGCACAACATAATTGACGGTAACCTACACGGGCTACTGCGGCGCCGATCTCCTCGGTTTTTAGACGCCAGCGCCACGCGCGGCGGTTAACAGAAATTGCAACAGCTCTCTCGCATGCCGCGCCGCACGCTCTTTCCACTACCCAAAGTATTCTAGTACACGGTAGCTTGGGAGTTATGGGAAGTACATGGATTTGCCTCAACTTCGTCCTTCTGGCTTCAAACGCGTCGTGACTTTGTAAGCTCGTCATTTTCAACAACGTACTGCGTACAAATGTTAGGTAACAGTACTAAAATTGTGTGACAGCAGGATTTGAGCACAGGACCTCTAGCACGGACGACTGATTGAGTTTAAAACTATGTAACTCAGCAATGAAAAATAATATCACAATTCTGTCAATTCCACCTAATAGTAAATCTACCGCGGGCAAAATATCTATGTTAACCGTGAATCTCACGAAGCTTAGCATTATGGAAATATGGCTTTCGCAGAACCGTTATGCACAACGTAACCGATTCACGTGGGATACGAATTGACAGACGAAATTTGTCCGCTTTGACTGTTATAATAGATGCCGTTAACCGAACAGCGACATGTGTGCTTGATGCAGAGCTATTAGTATGTAAACGTCGTGCTTCTATATTGTTTTCGTTTTTTTAACTTTCGAGTTTTTCGAAATATTTAAACAATTTTCGGGCCCTAAATCGAAATTCCGCTTCCAACAGACACTATAATTTAACTTTCTCTCCCAAGTGCGAAAAATTTCACTAGAGGTGATCCGGGGGTTATCACAAAAGAGCGTTTCTGCGTTTTACATGCATTTGAATAGGCCGCGTCGGAGTTCGGCGCGACCTAAACTTCCTCTCAACAATTTGTCTGGGGATCCTATACATGAATAATAACTGCAATGCCATTGTTAAAGATGCTGCAAATGAATTCTTGAACGCTACGCACTTTCAAAACAAGTAAAATATGTTTTTTTCATAAAAGAATATACTTGTATGTGCCAAAAACTGTGCCCAAAATAACCGATATCAATGCTTCCATGTTTTTTTCTCTATTTAATAAGTAAATAAAATATCACACGAACTTTAGAACTATATCAGTTCAAAACCAGCAAGGCAGTGCATGTCGCTGATATGAAAAATGTGAAGACCATGAAATTAACAAGCAGAGGACAAATATTGTAAAGAAACTTTGTCATTCAAAAACCTTGTTTAGGTTCTTGTGCATATGCAACGGCCAGTGAAAAATCTCAATAACGCTGTCATTTGTTCCAATGTATTACGCAGGAGCAGCTGTCCCCGGTCGTGTATCGTGAGTAATTGCACCGAAATTATAGCCGCAACAGAGAGAACGTATAAAGAGCAGGAGTTCTGCAAAATAAACGAGGACGAGTCAAATGAAAGTTAGCCATTGCGAATATATGACAAACTGGGTAGCTTATTTAAAAGTAGTCTCCATGATCATTTAGACATTTGTCCCGTTGTCTAACGAGTTGCGTGATCCCCGTCTCATTAAATTCCTTGGGTTGCTGCTTCAAAAAGACTGCAACTGACTTTCACCTCATCGTCCGACAAGAATCTGGTTGGCTTGAGCTGTTGTTTCAAATGCTCCAAAAAGTGGAAGTCGCAAGGCGACAGGTCTGGGCTGTATGGCGAATGTTGCAGCGTTTCCCACTTGAACATTGCCAGTTTTGTATTAACCACATCAGCGACGTGGGGATGGCATTGTCGTGGGACAAGATGACCCCAAGAATCAATTTTCCGCGTAGTTTGTTCTTGATTTTGACAAGCAGCTGATCTGGCGTTTTACAATAACGAAACAAATTGATAGTCTCTCAAGATTTAGCAAATTTTATCACTAATGGCCCCTGACGATCGAAAAAAGAAAAGTCAACATCTTTCCGGCGGAAATGATGGCCTTTTCTTTCTTTGGGATGGTGAATTCGAATGTTTCCACTGTAAACTTTGCTGTGGTGTTTCAGGCTCGTAGAAGTGGCACCATGGTTCGTCCCCGATCACAATTGGAGACAAGAAGTCGTCACCCTTATTGTGATACCGGATCACATGAGTCAAGGCAGCACTGAACTTCTCCGTCTTCTGGCGGTACTTCAATATCTTGGACAACCATCATTGCGCACACAAGAGCGGATAACCGAGATGTTCATGAATTATTGCGTGAACCGAACCGTGACTGATGTTCACACGCTCTACCAGTTCATCGATGTTAATCCTCCGTTCTTGTCTCATCAACTCATAAACCTTTGCGATTTTGTTAGGGGTGATTGCACGATGGCTTTGGCCCGGCCTTGGATCGTCTTTGAAACTTTCACATCATTCTTTGAACCGTTTGCTGGAACGCTTCACAGTGGCCAACGAAATGCAATGTTCAACGTACACGGCAGCCATACGGCGACTAATTTCTTTTTGGGAAACACCTTCAGCTGTAAAAACCTCTGAACACCACGCATCTCAACTTCTAGGTCGTCCATTATGTCGCGCAACCATGTTGAACCCAGTGTTTGAGAGCAGTAAACAACCTTGATACTTACACCTGTGTGTCACTTTTGTAATAGAGAGATGCCTCTGTGTCACGTGCATGCCTCGCAGATAATGAACCGAACAATTATTGCGCGGCGTGGGTTGGCTCACTTTCATTTTACTCGCCTTCGTACATTATAAATTCGAAGATACAATGGAATATACCAATGCGAAGATACAGCTTCATAAAAGGCAAAAAAAGTGTCACTGGAAACAAAGTTCACTGCACGTATACACAAAACCCCGCAGCAAGATATTTAAATATATGTATGTCTCCAATAAATCTACGTATCTAAGAAAAAGTCACTGCATATAATGCGTCAAACAAGCAAATAAACATGTTGCGCAATCAGAGATTCACAGAATCCTAGATCCCACCCCCATTCCATCCACTCCCCCCGATATATCGCGCGCGTCGGAAGGCGGCGCGCTTGCTCCCCGCTTTTCTCTTTTGCGCACACAAGTCTGAGCTTCCACCATCGTCTCACCCGTTCCAGCCCCCCATCCCCCTCCCTACGCTTCCACTCGCGCATACAGCATGCGGCGCGCGCTCAGGATGTTATCGCCCTTGGACTTTATACGAAACATGAGGGCGACGGCGACGGCAGGAATGCGCCTGGAGTGTCCATATAGTTGCTATCGCAATACTATATAATAAGACTATCCGGCAACTGAAGCGCCCCGTGGGCCATTACTGTCTGCAAAAGAAGAAGTAACAAAATCGAACTTTCACCACACGACAATTCGCTGCGTCACAGCAATGTCTTTTTTCTTCCATTGTGGGGCCGGGGCACCGAAATGAAAAAGCGCAAAGTATGTTGGCCACAATCCAATGCCTACTTTGGGCACCCAATGTAGCTACCGAAAGAATATCGAAGAAAACGTGAGACGCTTGGTCCACCGAGAACCATACGCATACTGCTCGGTATCCTACACCGGCGAGACAAGACTTTCCGGAGAGGTTGCGCTCAAGCGAACGCGGTGCAATTCGTCGAGTCCCCACAGTGATGGCGGTGAGCGACGACAGTTTCTTTTTCTCCTCTGCTAGCCAGAAAGTGCCCAAAACTCTGCCAGGCGAAAATCCACTCAGCCAGAGAAAAGCGAACGCGCACCGAAGTGCGCCGTGTGGTGGTCGGAGTAACACGAGAAAAGTGCATGCGCTCTGGCTGCCTCCGGCAGCCCGGGGGTAGGGTAGCGAGGACAAAAAAATTGAAGAGGCTCAATGTGTCCTCACGAAAAAAAGTCGAAGTAGAAAAAATAAATAAGAACGTAGTTACCTTGGCTGACTTTAGTGTCCTGACATGGATGCTTTGGCGTAGGTGAAAAAAAAATGTTGATATTTTTTCATGTGTCATGATGGCGCAAATGAACCACCAGAACGCTTCATCTGATCGGACCTCGCTGCTGGCTTTGTCAACATGTCCGATAGTGTGTTGATATGGCTTGTCTCGTTGTATGGTCCGATGTAAGACTTTAGAAAAGTCAATGCAGCTTTGGCGTCCAATATTTATAGTAACATCAAACCCACAAAGTTTCGCAATTGAAAATCTAAAGCACAACTTTGGAAATGTTAATGCACCTTTCACATCAAAAGTTTGAGAACTTTATGCCCATAAATTTTGGAATTGACGTCCATGCGCTGCGTAGATTCCGCGGCCTCCGCAAGATGCCGTGGCGAGCCCGTTCACCATCAAAACGCCCTTGAAACTTTGTGCTCGGATGGGGCTGCTTGCGTTATGGGACTCCCGGTGCATGGGCGCTGCCACGAAATCCAGCCCGAGTTCGCAAGGTTCACGCTGAAATGTCTTTTCGAGCGTGGAAAAGACATTCTATAGAAAATTCAGAATGATTTCCGGCAATGAGGATTGCTTGGGTAGGCGGTGCATGGACAGCACGAAAAAATTTTTTGGGAGGGAGGGGGCTGAAGTCCCATAAGCCCCCCCCCCTCGCTACGCTCCTGACATATACACAGGGCGCCATGTTGGCGTCAGGGTGTATTATCGAACAGCGGTACCTACCAAGTCTCGCACCTACAATGACCCATATCGGCGTCAACGACGAAGTACCAACAACTCTTTTTTCTAGGACCACCTTTATTTTTTCCAGCGTGTTCTGAATATCATCCAAATCATGACCAATCCTCTGCAGTGGGCATGCGCCATCGTAGAAGAAAATCCAATCCAAGAGAAGCGCTTGATCGAAGCTTCCGCTGTGAGTCTCGTGGAGCTGCACTCTCGAAGAAGAATAAGAAGAAGAGAAGAAGAACGTGCCGAAGGTGCGCGCAGCTTTTCTCAAGCTTCGCGGATGACTGCGTCCCCAGCCAGCAAAGCGATGCCCGCTTGCGACCAACAGCCTGTGGTGGACGTGAGCGACTTCTTCGGCAACGAGTTCACGGTGGAGAGCTTGTTCGACTACCTTGGCATCGAGGAGCTCTTCGCGTGCGCCGAGGTGAACCGGCTGTGGCAGTTGGTCGCACTGGCTCTGCTGAGGAAGAAACTTATCTCCGTCTCCATCTGCTGTTCACCGGTCAGTTAATGCTGTTCTACTTTGGGCCGCTAACTGATTATTCAGAGTGGTAACGATGGCCAGGCTGCTTAAGTTAAATTCCTGCCTAAAGCTTTGCTCGATAATCTTGGAGCAGTACAGATAAGATGACGCTTCGGTTACGCATGTAGTCGTTGTCAAACGTTTCGAGGCTGCTGTAGTTCTCGAAACGAGCCTTGTCGTGATGCCGCGTTTCCGGGTTCCCGTGGAACGTGTGATGATCGAAAGCCTATGTGAATGAGAAACGCGCCGGTCCCTCTCATTCTATTGGCCTATGAAGCGGCGAAAGTTGTGCAGGGACCGACAAAGGCGGTAAATGAGGGCAGCGGCTTCGAAGCTTTGGACATGCTTAGACAAGAAAAGACGCGAAGGCGAAAATTTCTGTTCTAAGTCTGTAAAGACTCTTCAAAGAGGTGCAATCGCACCTTTTGTGCTTTGTGTGCGCACGCACGCACGCACGCACGCACGCGAGCGCACACGCATGTTCACACTCTGCCTTTCCTCCGGCATACAGCCGACTAGCGCTTGAATTCATGCGAAAAATGGTAGGACGCTTCGTCGCTGCAGACTTGGCGACCTGAACAGTGACGTTTTATCAATTGGCGGTTGGAGTGTCGGCTCTATGGTGGCTGAAGACAGAGTGCTGGTTTTTGGTTGAATTTTATGTAGTAATCAACAATATTCTGACAGTCTTACGTGCGGGCTTACGCCTCAACAGCATATGGGACATCCAAGAGAGGTAAAGGAGGAAGACGACGTGCAATTGGCTAGCTGAATCTCGAAAGACACTCACCTAATCAAGGCCATCGCGTCTAACTGCACCTGGCTTGTCAATAAACGCCTTTCGTGGGCGTGAAAAAGAGGTGTAGTGTGCTGGGTACGACAAAACGTACCAGAGAGTTGTAACACCTACAACTTCACCGGCGCCGTTGTTTTGCCGGTCTCTTGCCCACGACCTTTCCAATGGCTCAGGACGGAGGTGGACAAAAGCCAGCTCTAGTTGTACCTGCTCAAAGGTCAGCGCCTGTAGGAGGCACGTCGCATTGCGCCAAAAGTTGCACTCTTGGCCAATGCGACAACCGTTGCCAGCGGCGACGAGAGCCCGTCCGCCAATCTTTCGTCTACTATACAGCAGGTCGTGCGTGATGAACTGCTGCGACACCAGATACAAATGTGCAACGTGGTGCAACAACCTGATGCTGATATGCCCCGCAACACATAGCGCCTGCAGCGCTCTGCGCTTCGTGGCAATCGGCGGTATGTTTCACAGACACCAGAGGAGCGCCATGGGAACTGTCGGCATGCCACAGATGTCAACCACAAAGGAGCTCCATGGCCACGTGAAGATACATGTACACCCGAACACCGACTTGGAGAACACCCTCGCTCCGGCAGGTTTGCACGCAGACCGACCGTTCCTTCTGCGCAGCAGACTCAGCCACTTCACTCTGCTGCGCGACCTTCACATCTGAGCGTTTCCAGGAGCAGTTCATCGACTGCCGTTGGCTGTGTGCTATAGCCGTGGCGACTTGGGTCACAGTGACAGGTACTGCGGTCGCCGCTAATCACCAAGGTTCGACCGATCGGCGATGTCTAGGCGGTACCGCGCTTCACTTGGCGAAACGTATTTCCCCTCGCACACATATCCAGGAAGCTTGCCTCCCCAGTAACCGGAGCCGCTTCGGAACCGTTCTCCATCGAATCGCAGCTTGAAACCACCACGCGCTCCTTTCGTAAGCCGGTCGCCGTCTCCGCGGCGTCGCTACCCGTCGCCATTTATGGAAAACTAGTCAGCGCGGCCGTTGGAGGGGAGGTCGCTGGAGAATCTTCGATGTCGACAGAGATACCTCCACCCATTTGTATGTTTAAGAATAAGGAGTCTTTACTGATTGACGGAGTTTCCTCAATGGCTTTAGTGGAAACGGGAACAACCGTTTCATTAATGAATTTTGCGTTTAAGAGTTCCTAGCACGAAAAGTGATGTTTCGCTGCAGCCGTGCCTATACGTTTCGCGCAGTGAGTGGGGAATCGTATCCTGTCGGGGTGTGCAATGTGGACGTTATCCTGGGTGGTGAAATATTTAAGGCCGAGTTCTCTGTTCTACCTCATTCTACGCATGACGTCATCATTGGCCTTGATTTTTTGAAACTGTGTGTTGCCACTGTCGACTACAGAATGGGAGAAATCAGTGTAGGTACGTTTATGCGAGGCCCGCCATATCACGAAGGCGTGCTTTGTGTTTTCAGGGATACAGTTGTGCGTCCGCTATCCACAACGCGTGCTTCAGTCGCCTGTTTCCATATCACCGGCGGAACGTTTGACGCTACCGTACAGCCGGTTTGATGCTGGTATCAGCACATCAGCTGATACCGGCATCATCAGCCGGTATCAGCACATTCCTCTTGATCAGCTTACGGCCCATAAGCTAGAGCGTCTATGAACAACTTACAGCGTGCAATAACGGTATCAGCACATTCCTCTTGATGCAGCAGGAATGTGCTGATACCGTTATTGCACGCTGTAAGTTGTTCATAGACGCTCTAGCTTATGGGCCGTAAGCTGTTCCATTGAACATGCAATACTACCACAGAGTCTGAAACTTGCCACCTATCATGAAGATCAAGTGCTGTCGCTCGCCATTCTTGCAGAGGCCCCTGATTCTGCAGATGAACACAATTCCGTTAATGAATACCCTGCTGCGCACTCCTCCGTTCTAACTATGGTTAACAAGTCATTCAGCACTAACCAGCGTCATTAAGTGGCGAATATTCTGCTAAAGCATGCCGGCCTGTTTGACATTTCGCAGCAAGAGGGGCCACCATCGTTTCCGGCTTCTCGTATCCAGCATCGCATAGATATGGGATCTGCGCAACCTTTGCGACAGAAGCCGCACCGTCGGATGAGGAGTAGCTTGCTGGGTACGAAACGGCGTGATCAACGAGCAAGTCCACCAAGTGTTAAATAAAGATGTAATCCAAGAATACTGTAGTCGTGAGCAGCTCCAGTGATTCCGGTTAAAAAGAAAGATGGTACATAGCGACTCTGTGTTCACTGCCGCCTTAACACCATCACTAAAAAGGACGTATATCTTCCGCGTATTGATGATGCTATTGACGGCCTTTCATCAGCGGCTGTTGACCTGATGTCGGGGTACTGGCAGATTCCTATGCATAAGGCAGACGAGAAAACAGCATTTGTTGCACCAGATGGACATGCTGAATTTAATGTAATGGCGTTCGGGCTCTGTGATGCACCTGCAACTTTCGAGCGCTTTATGGACAACATCCTACGTGGTTTGAAGTGGGAAGTGTGCATCGCGTATCCACTGACATACCTCCTCCAGAAGGGCGTTCCCTTTGAATTGACCGTTGAATGTGAGACTGTCTTTCATGAGGTGAAGTTTTTTCTGTTTCTTCTACCATGCGGCTCCCACATATGTTCATACGGACGCTAGCAGTATTGGCATCGGCGCCTTCCTTATTCACCACATCGACACCAAAGAACACTTCGTCGCCTATGCGAGTCACTCTTTAAGCAAGCCCGAGTTCAACTGCATCGTTACAGAGCAAGAATGTCTTGCAGTGATTTTCGCAGTACAGCGCTTCGTGTCATACCTGTACGGGCGCCCCTTCACTGTGGTGACTGACCATGATTCTCTCTGCTCACTGGTTATTCTCCGTGATCCGTCAGGCCGGCATGCGCGTTGGACACTTAGTTTACAGGAATGTGACTTTGCCGTTTCTGATAAAAGCGGCCGACGGCATGCCGAAACTGCCTCTCGCGCATGCCGCTTCCAACGACGGACTGCGACGTGGACAACTTCGACCATTATATCGCATCTTGGAACCAGGACTTCCTCATATATATACACCCAAGGTAGAGCAACAAAAGGACAGAACTTTAGAGCCAATGCTCACTACTGCAAGGAAATCAGCACTATCCACTCGTTTCTGCGTTCGTGATGGGGTTCTGTAGAAGTATTCTGCTGTAGGCCCACGACATCTTCTGCTGGTTGCGGAGAGTCTCCGTCCTTTCCCGCTGTCATCTGATGGGAATTGCTGGATTGTGGGACGTACCAATCACTTGACGCGCAACTGTGAGACTGCTGCGATACCACCGGCTACTGGAACCGAAGTGTGTGTTTTTATGCTGCGTTTTGTCATTATACGACATGGACCTCCCGAAGTCACCAGCTATCGTGGGCGGCAGTTCACTGCAGGCGTGGTGGAAAAGATGCTTCGTCCATGTGCTTCAGTTTTCGACATTCCACACCGTATCATCCACAAACAAATGGCCTTACGGAGCGAACGAACGGAGCTGTTACTAACACGCTATCCATGTATGTCGCGTCAGATCATAAGAACTGGGACAGCGTGCTACCTTTCATTACGTAGGCATTTAATACCTCACAGCACGAAGTTACGGTCTACAGTCCCTTCTTTCTTCTTTATGCTCGTCCGCCTCGTTATACACTAGACACCATATTCCAGTTTTGAAGCCACGATAATTTTTGTATATCCGAGACCGTCTCTCTTGCTGAAGAGGCCTGACGACTTGCTTCTTTGCACCGTCGCGTCTAACTCTACCTGGCTTGTCAATAAACGTCTTTCGTCTGCGTAACAATATTTTGCCAAGATGAGTATGACTACAGCTGATCCAGGCACCGGTGCTTTTTCACTCAAATTGTGCGAATATTCCACAATTCTTGAAGGCACGCTACGACCGCCGACGCCGACACGTGATGTATGACCCTGGTGACTTAGTGTGGCTGTGGACACCAACGTTAAAACGTGGATTGTGTGAACAAGTGCTGGCCTACTGCGTTAGACCCTATGTTATTACTGATCGTATAAGCGAAGCAACCTACCGCATAGCACACCTCACGCATCAAACTGGCCGATGGTCAGCAAAGACTGAACTTTCGCATGTCGCCCGTTTAAAGCCCTTTATTTCTCGGCAGCCTGTTTGACTTGTCCGGCTGGCTCCATGGAAATGTGGCACTCTTACGCGCGTAGTGCCTTTACGCTTCAACAGAATGTGGGGCATCCAAGACAGGTGAGGGAGGAAGACGACGTGCGGCTGGCTACCTGAATCTCGATAGGCGCTCACTTGATCAAGGCCGTCGCGTCTAACTTTACCCGGCTTGCAAAAAAAAAAAACGCTTTTCGTGGGCGTAACAATAGTTTGCCAAGATGATCATGACTACAGGTGATCCAGACACCGGCAGTTTGTCACTCAAATTGTACGGCTATTTTGGATAGGTGTGAAAAAGAAATGAGTGAACGGTGCGCATTCGTATATAGGCAAGCTCTCTGAATTGAATGGCCATTATCCCTGATTTAATGCCGAGCGAAGGAATTTTCTGCGTCCAAAGTGCTAGCGATTCGATCCAGACGAATGGGAGTATAAAAAGAAACGCCTATGGAAGAGAACCCAAAGGCAAGTAATTCTTAACGATGGTCATTTCTATATTTTCTCACTGTCGCTTTTTGTGCAAGTCCTATAAGGAAAAAAAAAGGAAAAAAGGCTGTGACGGGCACGACGTTTATCATTTGAATGTTAAGGGCATGCGTTGTGTAGGTACTGGGGCTCAAATACGTTAGCGCAGTCCGAAATTGACAATTTCGTACTAATTTCACTGCTTTAACGAAGCCTATATAGCATATTTGCACGTTTTCGGGTGTTCTGTTTTGCATTTCGAAGAGATTTTTCAGAAATATTGCATGCAACCTATATGGAGACCTATTTAGCCTTTTAAAGGGGATTACCCGACAAGGCTGACATTAGTTGCCCCCAAAATCATGAAAAGACAGCTTGCCGCTACCGAAAATCGTAGGCTATTCATCTGGCACCATTTAAAATATTCATAAATTAATTTTCTGTAACTGTTCTCTTCATCGCACGTGTTCGAATGTTCTGTAACTGTTCCCTTGAACGCACGTTCTCAGATTGCGAAATTGAAGCTTTGGTCAGTGAGTGCCCTTTTATGCCTCACTCAAGGTGTACCAGCATGGCTTCTTTGAACGGGAACAACAACAACAAAAACAGTGCAGAGACAAGGACAAATGCTGCATTCTGAGTCGCGAAAGCGTTCTCCGCGCCGGCGTTTGTTTGCCTTTTACCCAACCGCAGCGACGCGACAAGGGAACCTGCTCACCGAATGCATCCTCGGCTATAAATGTCGCTGCGAAGGGTTGCGGAAAACCGTTGCATTTACGACGAAAACTCTTGCCTTTAAAATTTGTCCCTCTCCCACTTTACACCGACTCTGAGGAGTCACTCGTTGCTGCCAGACCCGCCATTTCTTTGAGTGTGCATTTGCGCGCGCAGGAATCGAAGCCACCGAGGCCGGAGCCAGTGCCGGACAGGCCTCACGCATGCGCGGAGATCCTGCGCCCGAAGTTCGCTCGCTACCGCAGCATCGCGCGCCTGGCCGGCATGCGTCCATCCCTTGTGTTCCTGTCCTATCACGCCGACCTGAACGAGGACGGGAGGGGTAAGCTCGGGCTGTGCACAGGCCAGCAGGTCTCCGCGAAAAGCCAACATGAAAGTAACGCAGCATCTCATTCGTGTCTTAGTGAAGGGACAATTAAAGGAGCAATGATTTTGCAAACTCCTAAGGTATTGCTTATCAATCACGTTTATAAATCCAATGACACCTTCTTCCTTGAATTTCGCGCTCAAACCTGAGCAACGCTAAGTCAATGTTACGTATCTCAAAAATTAAATCTATGCTCGTATGTTTAGGACGTTTTATGGCACAGTAGAAGTTATATCAACTTGCTAGGTTAACGTGCGCATTTTCAAACGATCCTTGACTGGACGCTGCTCCACGCTACCGAGAGTTTAGCACAATCCCGCGCCTCGACTAAAGAAGACGCTAGGCTTTTTAGGAATCGCTGCGGACTCTGACTGAAGAGTAGTGACAACTTCTGTCGAGGCATTGCGCGCTTCCTTGTACTTTCTTTAGCCAAGGCGAAAGCAAAAAGTCGAACGTTCCAGCGTATGGGGGAAGAGCTTTGGGGCGTCTTTACAATGTACTAACTTGATCCTCCTCATCCTATATACAAGAACAAAACCAGAGAACAGACGCTTTCAAAATCCAAGTGAGGGTGAGCTGATGCGATAATTTTAAAGCCGGCTACGACACCTGTCATAATTCTTTTTGTGCCATTTATGTTTATTACCGTGCATCATTTTAGGGATAGAGTGACCACATTGCTATCCCAGAAACCCAATGCGCTAAATACCCCAACTAAATATACCTCTTAAGCGTCCCTTTAAGGCGGACCCGAAAGTGAGGGGCTAGCATTAAGCCCAACTACTACACTCCCCCTCAATAATAATTTGTTCTGTGTGTCAAACGTCGTGTTTAAATGACTACTGGCAGCAGTATATTTGTTTATGAGTTGATGTGTTTCTAATAATCACGAAATGAAAGCGATGTAGATGTAAATATGTGACGAATATTGAATGACAACAGAGTAAATTATGATCATTTCTCAAATAAATTCCAAACGCACGCCAAGAACCGATGCTAGACGTGCACCGGCCCATCCACAGTGGTCCAAAAACTGCCCAGAGACACGATCACGTGCCCTCATAAACCAGATACGTTGAGGAGCGAGCTTGTTGAGGTTCCTGTTGCAGAATTCGTCTGCTATTCGCGAACTTGTTACTTTGCGTCGTTGCCGTCAGAATCGTAGTCGTCGTCATCGCTCAGTGAGGTCGTTATCTATACAAATCGCAGTGGCTGCCGTATTGCATATAGCAAACCATTTTAACTTCATTCTCTGTAGAGCAGTGGGTCAGAAATTGACAGCGCTGCAAGCAGCCACGAAGGTGAATATAAAAAAGGAAAGCATGCGCATTGGCGGCTGTGAGTGACTACAGACGGGAGCGCCTCGGCTGTGATCATGGCACCAGGCGAACAAGAACCTTTAAGCAGCCTTAGCCGGCTCTGACACAATCGGCGCGAGCTGGTTCTGTGTATTGCGCCGCATCCAATGCCCCATCCTGTCTGAACTCCTTGGAAATCAGTTTGGTACGGTAGTTGGTACAAGTAGGGCGCCAGATCGTGCCGTTTGTCTGTTCGGACATCTGCAGACTGCCACTACATGGAAGCCAGGAAGCAGCGATTATTCCGTCGTGCTTCTCGCAATTATCGCCGGTACCCCAGTATCCAGACGTATGACGTCAGCAATACTCGCGGAGTGGGCAAAACTTTGCCCCGAGAGCCGGAAGAGTCACTCAAAACTTCATATTGATGACAATATCTTGAAGTGCTGCAGTTTTAGATCAGCCATCCGCGCTGACGATGAAATCATATTGAGGTATGTTAATGGCAACGTTATCCACTAATATTCATCATAGGTACATACATACGCAAAGAAATCGAACGGAAACATTTTGAGTTTGAAATTTTGTGCAAGGGTTATTTTAAGACCAAAATTTAAAAAAAGAACTACGAAGGTGACTGATCGCGCGAAGTAAAAGTTGGTGGCGCTTTAGCTAGATTATGGGCCTCCTGCTGCACAATGAACTATGTGCTGCAGGCAATACTGACGCTTTTCAGAACAGTATAGTGCTCCTGCATATGCCGTCTGCGAGCACAAACGGGAACATTGGTGCGTGCACGTATTGTGTCCCATCCGATGGGACTGGTGGGGTCGCTATACCGATTATATTATGACGCTGGAAGTTATGATGCAGCACTTGCAAACACACTATGCGTGCGCGCATGTCTCCGCATGCCCAGTGGTGGACTGCGTGCGGGAGCTGCTGCCCCCGGAATCTGTCATCGTGTATTTCAAGCTGGAGCTCATCCGACCGGCCGACGACTCCGATGACAGCACGCACGAAGGCATCTTCGGCGAGTTTCTTTTCCACGCCAAACCAGCCGTGCGACCTGCGCCAACCGACGACGATCTGCAGCTGGACAGCTCTGTCCCGGGGTAAGCATCCGACCAATTTGGCTGTTGTGGAGAGAGCGGTATGAGCCAGTGGAATGAATGACGCGCTACCCCGACAGAGCTCCATCCTGCTCTCTGGGTAACGCTGTGTCACACTATCGCACAGCAGTTTTGAATCGCTAGAACGGCGCCACGAATGCGAAGGTTGAGTTTAGCCCAAGAACATGGTTTAAAGGGTATTCGTAGTCGTCTCAATTGGGGACAAAGGCAAGTCCCCTTGTTTAAAGCTGGTCTCCAGTGTTCGGACACTATACGTCCCTTTAACTGTCCATATATATGTGAGCACTATGTCTTTAAGGGCTGATATCTGTAAACTAGTACTCTAGTCTGTAGAAACGAGGTAATCACCCTGCTTTGTCACAAAACGTGCAAGAGGGAAGGATAGTTTGGTCACTCAAAAGAGAGTGAGGGAAAAAACGCTTATATAGTAGGAAAGGTGGGTTGGATGTCGAGGCCCACAGTGCCTCGCTAGCGGGGCTGAGAGGAGGAGACCTAGAGGAAGGAGTAGAGAGGAGGCGTGTAGGGACGGTGTCGGTTTGCAACTGCGAAACGACAGCTTCTTGTGGACGGGAAGCAGGTGGGTGAAGATGGGGACAGTGCTGTGATGAAAGCCACCACCTGTCGCCTGTAAAAAACTTTCGCGAGCTTCCGTGCGTGCCCTGTACATGTCTTTAATTACAATCGACGCATCCCATCCCAGGCGCAGACGCGTCGTTCTGAAGGCGAGCCACCAGCCGTACCGGTTGCTGCGCTTGCTGCCCCAGCCGGTGTATCACTGCCGGCGCGGCCTGCGGTCCAACCACGCCACCACATTCCATGGACGGTCCGAGGCAGCGGCGCCGTCTTCCACAACGTGCTGCCCGCGTGCTCGTGTTCCAGGCACTGCACGTGACCGGAGGCAGCCTGGAGGAGGACGTCATCAACTCCCACTTAACGGAGGAGGCCACCGCCAGGATCATACAGGTGTTAAATGTGTGCCACGTGCATAGGAAACAGCCTTCCGTTACCGAGGAAAAGTACCCTATACCAGTTTGTGTCTTTTTACTGGGCTGGCTGGTTGGTTATCACCGCTTTGGTGTGCGATGTTTCTGACCTCATCTGACCGTAGTCGTCTTGATGTCCACCGGTGTCCACTACAGTACTTCCATATAGCTTTTCGATGTGTTTATAAGAAAATGAAGAAAAAGATACGCGGTACTTAGCGTCAATTCACAAAGTGACAAATCATAGGTCTTACCTAATAACTAGGTAAAGTGCATGTGAATTTCGCCACGTGAATAATTTCAACCTACGTCGCTAAATGATCCTTCGGTCTAGTGGTCGTTTACAGCTTCGCTGTGCAGCCACCTTTACAGCATGGATTGGAGCCCATTTGTGTAAATAAAGCGCTCTCTGCAGAACTAAACATGTGTCTACGCTGAATGTTTTCAGGGCAGGTTCCGATAAGCCAGTCGTGCCACCGGCGCATGCTTGGAGTCGCATGTACCAATAAAACTTTTTGAAGTTGTGTCCCCACAAGAAAAAAACAGCAAAACAAAGCGAGTTCTCTCTGTTTCTTTCACCTCTAACTCTTTCCTGTATATTAGAGAACGCGGTGGAGAGTATCGAAACGCAGCCGGGCGAGCAGAAATCCGACGCGTATGCATGCATGAAGGGCCCAGGTGAAAGGCTTAGCAGTGCCACCTGTGCGTTTCTGGGAAAGCTGCGTCACCGCGGAGCCTTCCCATCCCACTACCCTTAATCTAGTACACTATACTTGCCGCCTAGACAGAGCGTGAGCTGAGCACTTGCACCTAATGTGTTGAAACGTAACGAAAACAAAAGAAAGAAAGCTATATTTTTGACCGGGACGCAAACGTAACCGAAATGTAATTTATAATTTAGTTTCGGAGTGAAGCCGAAATACTTCTTATCGTTTTTCGGTTAATTGGTAAAGTCGGCAATCCGAAACAACCCACGTCAGGCAACGTCAGCATTAGCGCGTATCTCAGGCAGGGATAGTGCGAGTGGAGTGCTTCGCCAATCTAAGCTTGCCGCTCGGTGAATTAACAGATCGGCAGCGTAGAAAAACTGCCGGGCTTGCGCGCTGAAAAGGTTATCGTTTCATTTCATGCGGGTACAACGCTTTGATACCGTCGTTTTATCGTGCGTTCATGCTGGTTTAACTTCGTTTTATCGGAACAGCGTCCACGCATTTCGGCGAGTGCAGTAGGTGACGCGTGGCTTCCGAGATCATGCTCAGTGCCTTGACTGAAGGCATGGAGCATGATACCAGAATTCATAATTGACTTCTTGAGAAAAAAACATACTATGTTCCAATCGTGACAGCGCTTCCAAAATTTTGCATGCGAACCAAAACCGTGGCGTTAACCGTTACGCATATCTTTTCATATCGTTCCGAAGTAGAACCGGAACGGAATTTATTTCTGTGGGAGGAAACTAAAACCAGAGCGAAGAACATTTCGTTCCGACACCCTGCTTGCTTAGGACGCATGCTATGGCGGAGCCCCCCGTTACGTGGCGGCGACGGCGTCGCGTCTCGTCCAAATGGGAGGCTGCCCTAAGCAGCCCGGATCTTGGAGCACAGCTATGGGCTGCTGTATTGGGCCCGCGACGCGGCAGAGAGGCTCGGCCTTTCTGTACCGACTTGGGAGGAGCCCACTATACGTGCTGACGCGCGTTTCGAAGGAACAAAGTTTTACCATACCATACCCTGCTTGCACCAACAAATCTGGGCTGTCCTACATGCCTGGCTATGCCCCAACGTTTCTCGTTCTCCGTCTCCCCTCCGCTCGTAACCCGGGACAGCCACGTCCTGCGGGCGAAGTTTGGGAAAAAAGCCTGTAAGCAAAGCTATAGGTTTAAAATTGAAGGGAGAACGTTTTGTGGGCGGCATGCTTAAAAGCCCCGGCTAGGTCTCGCGCTACACCTGACGTCGGTGGCCATCTTGAGCGCGATGCAGTGTAGCCGGCTGGATCCGTTCATGCGCAGCCTAGGCGAGAGTTTCGGCCCCAAGGCCGACACGATCGCGGTGGCTTTTCCACGCGACCAGAACAAGGCGCGACTCAAGCTCGCGGCCTTCGAATGCAGATTTCGGCGAGGGCCGGCGCTGGCCAATCAAGCCAGGGCATTCAACGTGGAATAATCAGTTCTCTCCTATTGGCCGTCCGAAGCTCATATTGCTCCTTATCGAGTTGCACGACTGAAGAAGTATGCGCAGGCCCATCATCACGTGTCTTTCTCCGTAGAGCAGTGTTCCTGAAACGGGTAATGGGGCTTGGAAGCGGTACTGCGGGGGCGGGGGAGTCAGGATTGCAATGAGAATGGGGAACTCGTCTGCCGAAGTTGTACGGGATGATGAATATTAAATTTTACGTTATTGTGATAACCCGCCTGTTCCAAATAACGCAATTGTAGTCCTTGAGCTGGACTATTCGTAGAGGCGGACATTACTTGCATGAGAAATCACAACACATATTCAATTAACGAAAATCCACAAATTAACATCTTCATTAATGAATATACGGCACATATTACGATGTACGAACTGTATCCGGCAAGTTCGCAAGACGTATATAATTGGAATGAATTTTGAGAATGACACCAGATATATGTAAACTCGCCCTAACTAATGCGCTCTTCCGCTTACTTTTTAACAAGACGCTCTTTTATGTATTGTTGCACAAATGTAACTGCAACACACATGTATTTGGACCCGCTCTATGGGAAATCATATATCGAAATATTTATTTTATTAGGTTAATTAGTGAATTATCGTTAATTTGTTGAAAACGTTTCCGATTTCTCATGCTAGTAATGTCCGCCTCTTCGAATAACGCAGCTCAACGACAAGAGTTACTGTAGCTCTGCTGCATGCAATCTTTAAGAATTCTTTAAAGCTTAAAAAATGGATCACCCCGTATGCAATAAGTGGCTGATACGAAGAGTCGCGCTGCATATGCAAATCTTAGTAGGACATAGCGGGCCACAAGATAGATTTAAGGTGTCCGAACTGCGCTCTCATTTCGACAAATTGTTCTCTAGCAAAGAGGCTACTAGGAGCAGTCAACTAGGAACAGTGTCTGATGCAGGCATGCTTTATCTTTAATAACTTGTAACTTATGCAGCGAATTCGGTGAGGTCTTGTGTCTCGTTACTTACGTAGAGAAAGTGGTTAGCTTGAGACAGAAAAATGCGGTAAGAAATGAATGGGGAGCCGCGACCTGGTATGTCATGTATAGGTTTTTTTTTTTTTAAGCTGCACCAAATATAAAAATGCGTTGTCATATGGCACAGTTTTAACCCTCGAGCTAATAACTTGATGAGGCGGCCATTACTTCTACGAGAATCCGAAATGCTTAATTGAATAAACATTGTCAGTATACTAATTATCATTTCAACTAATTGTATTACGTCACGTATACCAGTCTATGTATTGTGGTTAATGAGTTGCAAGGCATAGCCACTTGAAAGCTATTCGGAGGATGGCATCTGTTTCCAGATATGCGCCGTCAAAGCTGCGTTAAAAATGCATTGTTGTTGCACTTACTCCTTAAAGAAAACCCTGTTTTATGCATGGATGCACACGTAACTGCGCGAACGCCAATGCAGTTCGTCGGGCCCGTTGAGACGTCATATATTGAAACTGGCGTAGTCCTGAGAATTCGTTCTAAGTGGATAAGCCTCGCGACCTCACCGGCTGCAGATCGTAAATTGCAATGCGTGCTTTACGGTAATAAATAAAAGCTAATTAGGGCAATTATACTAATTGTTCAATCAAGCATTTCGATCTCTCGTTGAAGTAATGGTCCCCTCATCGAGTAGTTTAGCTCAAGGATGAAAATAGTGTTATCTGCCACAGGCAATCTTAAAGAATTTAATGCAGCTAAAAAAAAAAAACAATAAAAAATGCACCTGGTATAGCGGGCTGTACGGTTGTATAATTGCGGAAGCACTGCAGTAAAACACGCTTTCGTGAAGCCACGGAGAAATAGCAAAAAAAAAAAAAAGCTATGCCGTTTTCTTAACTATCACGAACAGCATAAGTTAAACGACCTTTTCATATTATTACGTATCGTTTAGTGTAAACATAATCTTCATTTCGGACTTATATTTCCGCCCGAGACACATTTGCCTTGCGTGGAACAGCTCATTAACCTGGGCCAAGTTTAATCGTCCGCTCCATTCCCAGCAGCGGTCTCCAGGAAATAAAAGAAAGGCGCAGCTTGACTAGCCCCTGGGCTCCATATTGCGTAGCATTGGCTGCACCAGTCAGAAAGAAAAGAAAGAAAAAGAAAAAGAAAGAAAGAAAGAAAAAGAAAAAGAAAAAAAAGAAAGAAAGTCAGAAATGAAAGAAAGGAAAGAACGCAATACTGTTTCATTTACTGTCACGTAGCAAGGAATCGATACAATATCAGACTGGGGAAAATAACATACTAGTTAGTGTACTCTGTGTTCTTTCGCGTCTGAATTTCATTTCATTTCATGCTGGCATTTTACGTGCCGAAACCGCGATCTGATTATGATGTTCGTAAAGGAGGGACTCTGGATTAATTTCAACCCTCTGGGGTTCTTTAACGTGCACCCGGTGCTCGGAACATGGTCGTCTTTTTTGTGGTTTTTTTTTTTTTGCATTTCTCCCCCATCGAAATGCCGCCGCCACGGCCAGCTAGAATTTGACCGCGCGACCTCGGGCTCAGCGGCGCAACGCCATAGCAACTAAAGCACCACGGCGGGCAGAGATTTTTAAGTCTTCTTTGGTTCTTTGTTTATGTTAGGTATATAAGTACTGTAAAATACAGGCGGTAGCATTAGAAGATGTCCTGTTGTGGGTCAGTTAGTTCATAGGTGGTATGTACGGTGCGAAATGCAACAAGGAAGGCGAGAAAGAGCTAGAACAGAGCGCAGAGCTAGAAATGCAGCTCCGCGCTCAGGCAACGTTCAATGCACGTTACGATCCCATTTCATTCTTCATGCTCGGCTGCTTCTACTGCCGACTACTTCAGTTCTTGTCTCTTGTTCTACTTGTATATCTGGGCGCCTTCCAAAAGGCACACGTCCGGTTTAGAGGGGTAGCCCACCAGACGCATTTCTGGTTAACATCCCTGCCCTCTCTCTATATTTCCTCCTCCTCCTCCATTTTAGAGCGTTCAGCCTAGAGCGTTTAGAGGTATTTTCGCAAATTTAGTGGTACAAGCGGTTTATTTGAGAACATACCCAGAGGCCCCGAGTAGTAGCGTACTCAGCAAGACCGCATCTAATGGGTAACGCCAACAATATGAAAGGGGGGGGGGAGGGGCGGAGTGAAGAGAGAAGGAAAGATTCGCTATAAAAACGCACGCTCTGTTTTATATCCAATAATGTGGCCGAGTTGGTTGATCTTCATGTTAAGAGCTGCGCGATAGGAACGGCAACACAAGGCGGAGAAAGTACACAGGACAGGCGCTCAACCGATCTGTTAATCTGTTTTGTCTACCGTTGTCCTTCTCTGTGCTTTTCCGCAGTACATTACTGGTGCGCAGCATATCTAGTCTGTCAACTTTTGGCTGGTAACATTGCTCATAAATAGCGGTTTTTTTTCGCTTACTTACTGCCGTGTTCTCTTTGCATACGCAATTTTATCGAGTCTAACGATGAGCAGTATAACGCAGAACGTAACAGCGAAGCGATTTTGCTGAATAACACTCATCTACGTTTCAGTCTTTTCTTATAATACTTTGTTAAACATTGTTACAGTGTTTTCCTAAATTTGCTTCTAAACCACCCCCCCCCCCCCAAAAGAAAGGAAACAAAAGAAAAGAGATAGAGAGAGTATGCAACAACAATTATACGCCGCCTGTCTACATGTATACTACTTCCGAGAAAATATCCAAACTTGAAATGTCGTCAAGCGGTAAGCACTGCAGTTTACGGTAACTTTGCATTAAATAATTATAAGCATCAAAGTTTCAAACTCGTGCACAGTTGCGAGCGGTATATAGAAAACGTGCAGTCGCGACCAAAGCCTATAGAGATCACAGGTGTAACGAGAAATTTTTTTTTTCTTCACAGGCATGCAGGTTGAAATGGATTGGTATAGCTTACGTGCGCCTGTTCGATCAACGTAATGTTTTGAGATTACAGATTGCGCAGGAATAATTTAAATTTTCGCCAACTTCGTGCTTTGATCTGAGACATTTCCTCGACTTTACAGTACAGTATTTGTGTATTGTCTGAAAACATAATTTCTGTACTAACATTATATCTAACTTTACATAACTTTATATCCTTCTGCCAATTTCATGGCATGTGCTGGTAAACAGGACAAAGTGAACCTTTTTCGTACATGTTCCGCATTGATGAATGTGTGTGCTGTAACCGTTGTTTCCCTGTATTTAAACAGGGAGTGGGTGTTTATCACGGTTCATCACACTTTGTTAAACATAATGTTCTTTTTCCCGTACCTCGGTCAGATTACGTATCGTATTACTTACACTAATTTATGGTTATATATGGATATTTACGATCACACAAGCAAGGAGCGTTAATCGTTCCACTTTGATTAATGCAATGAAAGGTTAGTCGTTTAGGCAGTGTATTAAATATAACGCGAATAAATTTCATTTGCAGGAGGAGAATGCAGCCAGGACTTCGCTGCATAGGACGCCGTTGTGTGCCCACTACTAGCAGTTTATGAGTGAATAAATAACGCGATGAATTAATCTTTGCTTGCTTTGAAAGTGTACAATGTTTGTTTTTGTCTTTCCTCTCCTTTCTCCAAAGTTCGAGCAAAGGACTTGAACTTGTCGGCGAGGTACACCGTCAGACGGCGGCCGGGTCATGTGTATACGTTTATTTTGAGAACAGAAGAAAAAAGAAAAACGTGACCAAGTCGTCTGTGATCTATGTTCAGAATATCATACTTTAACATTTTCTAATGACTTATTTTTAACATTAGCGCATCCACGCTTCCCCTCACGTTCTTTATTTGCAGAATGTATTGGTTGTTGCAAACAACATTGTGGTCTTATTTATAAGGATTCCCCTCACAGGCGTTCGTCTAAGTGAATATATTTCCACACACCTAGGGCAACACGCATCTGGTTGTCACAGCGATGTTTATTCCATCACCTCCACCAGTGGAAGCCGACACGTAAAGGAGTGGATACAAAATATACTGGTATTACGTGCCTGGGCGCCTATTCACAAGAAAGTTCTCGCGCCAAAATTGTTCACAAGCGAATGACCACCAGTACAGAGGCTGGATATAATACTAGCGCAGGCGATAGGCCAACGAGAAAGAAAACTTTGGTACCAGAAGCTTTGTGAATTCCGCCCCTAATTTTTTTTGTATGAGGCACGTCTCAGAGTTAGTGTTCAGCAAGCTGCTCTTAATTCGTACGAGCGAAGTTTGAGGGAATATAAATTGTACAATGGGATAAGTTAGCACCGAGTCGCACCATGCTAGTATCAAGGACCACCTAGTACCAGAGATTGTGGCGTTTTTCCAGATGACTTATACAAACTGTGTGCAATGCATAACACAGGGAATAAAACGTGCGAAAATTTACCCAAGGGCGCTTGAAAGCCCTTCTCCTACGGCGAACGCATTCTGTGGCCTTGCTTACTGGCGGGATGGATGAACGATTCTCGAAGTGTTATCACGATCTGCGGCATAAAAGCTATGTCGGACCATTGTCGAACCAATGAATAATGACAACTTTGTTACTGCGAATTCATCGTATTGTCTGCTTCGCCATTACGGACTCTCTATCGGCCGCTGTAATGCCCATTGGACGGAAGTCAGACTACAGTACGGTATGAGACTAGGCTACCTGGTGTTCCATCTTGTCAGATAGCGAAAAACTAGACAAAGAACGGCAAAAAAAGCGGGACAAAGAAAGTGCTTGCCTTCGTTCCACGTTTTTTTCCCGTTCTTTGTCTAGTTTTGCGCTGTTTGACAAGACGGAAGTTAAGCGCCGGTTTTTGCGTAGTGCGTATCGAAAGAACTAACGCTACGCCTAGGCACTACGGAGAGAGAGAGAGAGAGAGAACGACAACATTTTATGAAATGTCCTTGATGGGGTCGAAGCAGGTGGGAGAGGGTGAGGGAACTAGCCCCACTGAGCCCCCTACCTCAAGCGGCGGCGAGATCTTGAGCCTTGGTGGAGTCGTCGGCCAGCTGTACTGCCCAGGGTTGGTCCTCCAGGCGTGCGCTGAGCAGCACAGGCTCCCACTGCTCGGGCGCGGTGATATTAAATGTTGGGATGGTGCTGTGGTTAATTGTGTGTGTCGCTGCGGGACATGCTCAGATGATGTGGCGGAGGTCAGCGCGAGCCGCCTCGCACGCTTTGCATTGTGGTGGGTAAACATCTGGGTAAATGGGACTGTACAGCGAGGGTGCGCGGAATGTGCGTGTCTGTAATTCTCGCCATGTTATCGACTGGTGCTTACTGAGTGACTTGTCAGGAGGAGGGTAATTTCATCTTGTTTTGCGGCAATGCGTGAGGATTTCACCATATGTAACCGTTCTGTCTTTCGCGTAGCCGCTTCAGAAGAGGACTGCTTCGTCTTCAGCCTGCTGGGCTGCGGGTCGTCGGGGAAGAGAGGGGGAGTTCGCTGCGCCGATGATTGGTGACGCGCCTGGTGGACTAATTCTCGGGCAGCGTCGTGATCAGCTTCCATCCCGCCTAGGTCCGAGTTGCCCGGGACCCAGATTAACTGAACGCGGCGGCGACGGGATGGCGATGTGCTTGAGAGTATGCGATTTGCTTGCCGTGAGATGAGGCCTCTAGTAAAGTTCCGGATAGCTGCCTTGGAGTCGGTAATGATGCAAGAGGCCGTAGTCGATGCGTAGTCTAAAGCGATGGAAGCTTCTTCGCGCTCTTCGGGTTGTGTGCTACGTATGGAGCTGGTGGTGGTAGTGGTATGGTTCGGCCCCGCCACAGCTAAGGCCAAGGCCGTAGCTGCGGTTACTCCAGTGCGTCTGCGTAAGCTGCATGTGTGGCCCCTTCGTAACACTAGTTGAGTTCTGCATTGTAGGAAAGATGAGGAACGTGTCTCGTAGGTGAGGGGGGCATGGGGACTTTGACTCCTGTCTGCAAAACGTATTGGATGTCCAGGGCGCGGAAGATATTGGCACGTGGACTTGTTTATCTTTTTGGGATGAGCGCTTTTCACCATCTAGCAAATGTTATCGCTCAGCGCGGTACGCGCCTGTATTTATCGGAAATTTCTGGAATATTATCGATGGCTCTATCCGCTGTCTGTTGTCACCGAACCTTGTGTAATCTGACTACATGCATGCGCGACGCGATTGGCTTAGAGCTTTCTGGAAGACACGCGGGCACCTGCGATAACTTTTGAACGTTCGATGGCTCGTGTATGAAAGCCGACACGCTTGACCGGCAGATCAGATTTTCTACGATCGCCTACCGTGTTCGCCGCTATCATTGTGCTTTGAGTGTAGCCTGTTCTTGAGGGCACATGTTCTCCGAATAAAATGCTAGTTTCTCCATTCACAGTTTTGCTGCTTTCTTCACCGTCACTGCCACGTTACAACATGCCGCCCGATATTTTCTTTTTTGTGAGAGCCGCTTCTATTCTGCAATGCGCTGAACCTCACTTAACTCATTAACTCATCAATGATGTTATGTAGGCCGAACTCTGATTGCTTTTGATTCACCGTTGATTGAGGGACGTGCAGGGCTTGCTTGTGTACCTTCTTTATGATGGCGTTAATCCTGAGTTTCTCGGCGCTGGTGATGCGGCTGATAAAAAATGCTTGCATGAACCATGCGATGCTGTCCTCTTTCATTCTTGTGTGTTTGGTGGCAATGCGCAAGGTGAGCCTTCCTATTTGAGTAGCTTGGTTGATGAGGCGTTGGATAGTAGCTTTGTTTTTACGGTTGTGCTGTATACGGAGACCCAGGCCTCGTAGGCTAGGCACTGTAAGGTTTGTAGTCGGGCGTGAACTATGTGGCAGCTGGTCCATGCGGTCGTCCAACTCACCCACGCTTGGGACGTGGTTGTAGGGAGGAACTTGCTCTCATCGAGAACTAGGAGTACAGGGTTTATTTACACATTTACATTAAAACATTAGATACATTTCAACACTCTAGCATGACTCCCACATGCAGCCCGAAAGACGAAGCGTACAGCACACGAGCTCCAAGTACCAAGCACCCCGCTTGTCGAGCACACCTCTAGCAGGCGACAAACTGCTGCTTAAAAAGCCTCTGTCCCCCCTAGATCCCTAGGGGAGGAAATCTGCTGTCGAACCTTCGTCCAATCGGACCATCCATAGTCGTTGGGGCGTATTCGACCCGCCTTTGAGGGGGAGGGCTCACACACTTACATACGCACTTTGGATTCCTAGAACCCATCGAGTTGAGCGGGTCCTCGTAGCCAGATTATCACGCTTGACCCCAGCCGGTGCCTCTTAATTCCAGAGCTGACTTCTCCGGTAGCCGCCACGAGTGTCAGCAGACTGTGACGAATCCTGGGGACCGAGGAAACGCACCGCAAAACACCCTTTGTTAGAGAAGCTCTCTTGCTGCAAATAGACCATGAAGCAATCAACCAACAATACACGGTCCGCCAAACGTGGCCAGCCCTGCTGCCGTCGCCGACTCTCCGAAGGAGGCGCATGGTGAAATGACGCTGCCGTGGTCTCCAGTTCTCCGAAGGAAGTGCATTGTCTGTTAGCGCTGTCGTCGCCGGTTCTCTGAAGGACGCCAACCACGCGGGTCGATCGAAACAACTGCAGCGGGATGAGATGGGTTTGTAGAGCGGTACCCCTTCAAGCCGATCGTAACAGCACGCAGGGTATGGGATGTCCTTTGACCACCAGCTTGATGGGGTGCGTGCTCTCCTGAGTCGTTCGGCGGTGCAACGGGAACTAGGATGAGTAGTTCGGATTTAGCCGATGAACACGAAAATCGTCGTGGTTCGACGTGTCCTACAATTGTATCGATTGCTTCTTGCAGGGTCTTTTGGATTTCGCCCTCACTGCCTCCAGCAGTCCAGAGGGTGATGCCATCCATGCATAGGCAGTGATGTAGGCGTCGGATGGCCGATAACAGTGCTAGGAGGCCAAAAAGGGTGATTTTGAAAAGCATAGTAGAGAGGGCAGACCCTTGTGGCGTGCCCTTGCTTCCCAGTTGGATGACCTCCGACAGGAGCCTCGCTATTGTCAATATGGCAGTGCGGTTCGAGAGGAAGTCTTAAATGTAGCGATATGATTTTGTATCCACGTTTAGTTGCGAGAGAGCCTCGAGAAAAGCAAAGTGCTTGACGTTATCAAACGCTTTAGTAAGGTACAGGCTGAGTATAGCCCTCGTGTCCGGTTTAGGTCTCTGCCGGGCGTCAACTACTTGATCGTGAGGTTGAAGCATGACATAGCCGGACGGAAGCCGATTGTGGTGTGTGGTAAATTGTCTTCCTTGTTCATGTATTAAGTAAGCAGAGCAAGAACGACTTGCCCCATGATCTTACCTACGCATGAGGGGAAAGATATGTGGCGGAAGTTGGCGAAATGTAAAGGTTCGCCCTGTTTGGGGATGAGCACTATCTTGGTGTGCTTCCACGGCGCAGGCAAGGAGCCCGCCTACCACACGATATTGATATGTTGCAGCAGGGTAGCTCGGGAGTTGGCGTCCACGTTTAGAAGCAGCCGATTGGTCATTCAATCTTCCCCCGGCGTGGAGTTCGGCCTCAGTGCCTACCACTGCCTGCACTTCCGCTACGGTAATAGGGGCGTCTAGGGAGATATTATCCAGACCTATTCAGGGCATCTGCGGTTGAGTCACCTGCTCGCCCAGGTATTTGGCGGTGAGGTTCCTCAGTAGTTGTTGGTCGGTAGCCTGCGTTTGATGTAGGGCTTCTGTAGATTTTGTCGTTGTACTGTTTTACTAGTTTATGCGTCTATGAGGTGCCTCAGGATGTTCCAGGTATTGGGGGATCGGGTTGCTGTTGCATGCCACCGCATACTGTATGTCATTGTTAACTGGTTAGCTGCAGCTTCTACTTCTCGATGTCCCTGTTAAGAATCCCGATCCGTTCGCGGACCGTGCGATTGAGTTTCTGGGCCCAGTAGCGTTTCCCGAGGCCCTCCAGAGCCTCTAACATGCGTAGTAATTTACTATTGAGCCGATGGGCGCTTTCACGTTCAGACACCCATTTGGTCGCCGCCTCCACGTCAGAAAGGAGGTCGCTGGACCACGTCTCGAGGTCGGACACAGGCCCTTCAGAGGCGGTGGGGGGGGGGGGGGGAGGAGAGAGGTATGTGCTACCCTGCGGACCCGGAGAGCCCATGAGTCCGTGGCACTGAGCGTTCGCCCTACCCGTTCACGTGGACCACCTGTGAGCAGCATTTGCAGAACGCAGTGATCGCTGCCGAAAGTTTGGCCGGTATTATGCCATTCTGTTATAGAGGCTAGCTTGACAAGTGTGAGATTCCGGTGTGGTGTCGCTGTTGACGCTGTTACCAATGCGCGTGGGATGATAGGTAGGGTGCGCGACCACTGCTTATTGTAACTCTTAGATGTCCGCCCGCAATTGGCAGCCTTTTTTTTTCTGTCGTAGGAATAATCCCATGATAATACCTGGTGTTGAAGTAACACACGAACACTAGACAGAAGCCTTTTGCAGCGTTATCCGCTGCGGCAAGGAGTCTGTAAAATCTGTGTTGGAGCTTGGGGCTGCTTTATATATACAACATGAAGAGTATGCAACGCTTTTTCCGCGTGCATGGAATTATTTCGATGAAAACGGGCTGTGGTCTGTCCGAGAGCAAGTAACGTTGTATTACCGCTATATTGCGGCTCACTACAATGACCACCGTCATCCTCTGATCCGTGTTTGTGTGTGGCTTATAAGCCGCAAACCCTGTTAGTTTTGCCTCTGTCAAGGGCTCTTGAAGTGCAATGACGTCTGGTGGGCTCTGAGGTGTGAGAGGGTGTGTTTGCTGATGTATTCCACGTTTCCCTCAGAAGCCTCGGCAGTTCCACTACCAGATACAGTAAGCGGTATAGGGCTGGTGCTGGGAGACGGAAGTATCGTCAAGGTGAGGTGTATGCTTTTTTTTGCGATGTTTCCCTTGAGCGTAAAGCAGTGTTCCTATACATCTGCCATGCGGCGCTCTAGTTTTTTGAGCGCCATAAGGACTTTATGCGCTGCTTCCGAGTGTTGCTTATCCTTTTCTTCAAACTGCAGGACCATTGTGGCAATTGCCGTTTCCGGCGCCTTGGCGATGGCCCCTTGCCGGCATTCTTCTACCATGGTTCGTGTAATGTCCGCGTTTGTTGCCGGCATGAAGGGATCCATCTCGGGATCTGGTGCATATGCCGAACGTTTCCGCGGGTTGGGGGCAGTGTCGTTCCTACTGCCTCGCCCGATAGGCCGCTCCGCCTCGGGCTTGGGAGGATGCTGCATTTGAAGCTTCTGCTTAAGTAGTGTATTCTTTGCACGAAGTTCCTGAAGCTCTATAGTCGTAGTGCGCGTAAAATCTTTCATGACCATGTGAAGGGCCTGTCCCTCCGCGCTACTGGGCGTTTGGGTGAGCACGGATGCTGTGGGGTTGTGTAATTGCGTTGTTGTACGCGGTTGCGGATAGGGACGGGAGGCTGTAGTTAATTACCTGCGAGGGATGACTCACTCTGAAGATCTGCGGTAGGCCGTCTCATCCTGGCTGTTCCTGGGTTGTGAGGTGCCTCGCGCTTTGTTTCTTGAACGGCTCCTCCAGCGGTTCCGAGTGCGGCTCTTGGAACGTCTCCTGCATGTATATATGTTGAGAATATTTTTGGGCTACTTCTGTGAGAGTGCGGTCGAGGCGTCTTGAAGAATGCGTCGCTGGCCTGTTCCCTGCGTCTTTGTAGAAGCAGCCATGGGGTGAGATAGCGCCTTGTATAGATCTTGTCTGCCGTGGAGTCACCTAGGTCGCAGAGAGAGCAGCACGACTGACGCCTACGGTCAGATCATACTTCTAGCAGGTTGCGCACCTGTTGCGTGGTGGGGCTGGGAATACATCTGCTCAGTGACCAATCAAGGCACAGGGGGTCCAGAATTTAGCTTTTTTCTTGTGCAAGTACCAGTTGCTTTCAGCGCCTCGATAGTAGACTTGGTATTGAAATTGCTAGCCGTCAAAGCCGATAAACACCGAGTTAGTGGTGCCCGATCGGCGGACCTGGGTAATTGTTGGGTTTGGCTTGTTGGCTAGGCTGCTCGCTGTGGCTTGAGCGGTATCGTACGAATGGACGTTGTATATGACTCTCTTCGCGGTATCGTCAGGCGATCTGGCGTATGCTGCGGTTATAAACTTGTTTCCGCCGATCTGTAAGTAGGTGATCTTGCAGTATCTTCCAGCGTTCCCCTTGCGGTGAGGGGGGGGGGGAGGGTGGAGGGGCTGGCGAGAACGATGTTGCAAGCCAGGTTTGTCCTGTAGGTATCTGCATCGGTTTCGTCGGGAGTGAAGCCAGTGACGGCGAGAATAACATCTCTTATTTGAGCTTCGCTCAGTGTGGCAGCGTTGAAGCCGTCCCGTAAGCGCATTACGACTTTGATATCGTCCTCGGTAAGTTCAGGGAGTCTCGGTTTTCGCGGGCTCATGGAGGGGCATGAGAGTCCAATTTTCTTCGGCACGGACGTAGCTTGTTCTACCCGAGTTGGCTGTCGCTCGCACTGTTCGTATTTATGGCTCACCAGCCATCGGGATTCCACGGTGCATTCTTCAGAAGAGATGTCGGTTCCCTCCCTATCGACACCCTCCATTACGGTTGAATGTATGGATGGATGTTATGAGCGCCCCCTTTGTAACGGGGCGGGGGGTTGCGCCACCAAGCTCTAGCTATTATACTGCCTAATGTCCTACCTAGGTTAAACAATAAAAAAAAAACACTATGAATTACCGCGCCCAAATTTTCTGATCCCTTATTGCGAACTGTCCTTTTGTACGTCTTCATCTTTTGTCGTTTCCCTACTTTTCTTCCACCAATCCTCCAATCGCCTCTTACAAATGCCTATTGCAGACATCTTTGCTTTACCACTGCTGCCACCGAACTCAAGGGCTTCAAGGAGGCCAGTGGTGCCTAAATCGACCGCTGGGTAGACGTCTTTACATTCTAATACAACATGCTCCGTTGTTTCCCTAGCTTTACCGCAGCAAGCACATGCTTATTCTTCCTTCTTATATCTCGCTCTATAGGTGCGTGTTCTAAGGCATCCCGATCTCGCTTCGAAAAGTAATGCGCTTCCCTTTGAGTTATCATAAATAGTTTCTTTCCTGATTTCGTGTTTTCCTCTTAAGTAGTTACTCATGGCAGTTTTCTTTTCCATTGCCGCCGCCCATGAGATTATTTCAGCCTCTCTGACTTTCCGCTTGACCTTCTTTGTTGCTGTGCTGCCCACCCTACAGGCCGCATACTTGCTGTTAAGCTTCCTAGTTCTTTTCCTCCACTGTGAATCAATGCTTTTCCTGTACAGATACCTGAACACTCTCCCAGCCCATTTACATTCTTCCATATACCTCAGCCGTTCTTCATACTCAATTTTACTGCGAGCTTCCCTCACTTCAAAACTAGTGCAACCCATGTCACCCTGCGCAGCTTCATTTGTAGTCTTCCCGTGAGCGCCCAATGCGAGGCGACTCACTGACCTTTGGTTCCCGTCAAATCCTGAGTGTACCCCTATTTTAAAGGAAGCAACCGCATGTCCAAAAGTAAGTCCTGGAACCATTACACCTTTCCACATACCTCGGAGGACATCGTACCTATTGTATCTCCATAGCGCTCTGTGCTTTATTATTGCTGCGTTTCTCTTCCCCTTTACTGTTATGGTTTTTTCCTGTGTTTCCATATATCTATTGCCTTCGTTTATCCATATACCAAGGCATTGATATTCTGTTACCCGAGGTATTTCTTGGCCCTGTATCTCCATTGTCAGTTCACTGTTCTCATTGAATACCGTAACGCCTGATTTTCTAACACTAAATTTCAAACCTAAATTGTTGCCTTCCTGTCCACAGATATTAGCCAGACGTTGCAAATCACTTAGCTTGTTAGCTAGCAACACAATGTCGTCCGCATAAAATAAACCTGGGAGTTGCTGCTCTACTACTGTACCCGCCTGTTTGTATGAGAGATTAAATACTATATTACTTCCTTCTAGCGCCCTCTCCATCCTCACCATGTACATCGTATACAGCAACGGGGATAAAGGGCACCCCTGTCTCAGTTCTTTGTTGATATGACCTTTCTCCTCGCTCCTCATCCCTTCCCATTCAACGCAAACGGTATTTTCTAGGTAAATCTCTCTCAAACGGTATTGATAAGCGACAGCGCTGCTCGGTGGCGCCACCCGTCAGGCGCGCGCATGGGCAAGGAGGGCGGCTGCCTAGCCACCGATGTCGTCGTTAGGGTTGGCGGGACAGCGGCATGGCGCGGAAGAAAACTCATACAAAAAGGTACTTTTTCAGCTGGCATTTTGATGAGGGCGGTCTCTGCGGAGAGCTGGTACCTTCCGGAAGACAATTCCGATGTTCGTTGGGTTCTCGAAGTAGGGATTGGAAATTCACGGTGCCCATACGAAGCAACCACACGCCAAGCATCGTCGTCATCCTGTCCACTACGGAGGGGGACTCACTTTTCTCCGTTTGTCCCTAGCCAAGCTGCACTAGGCAACCGTACATAAGCACTCTAGATGGAGCTCACTCTCTCCGCTCGGCATTCGTGGTCTAGCTAGAATGGATCGGCCCCCAATTCCGCACCTCTGATGGGAACCAATGAGAATTGACATTACAGATTGCAATCTATTCGATAAAACGTTACGCCTAACATTCTTCGCTCCATCGCTCTTTGCGCGGTCTTTGACTTGTTCTCGAGCTTCTTTGTCAACCTCAAAGTTCCTGCCCCTTACGTTACTGCCGGTAGAACGCATTGTTTGCACACCTTTCTTTTCAATGATAGCGGTAAGCTCCCTATCAGGATCGAAAATGTCTGCTGTATGCACTCCAACCCATTTTTATTCTTCTGTAAATGTCCTTCTCATTGTCAGAGGCGCCTGTGAATAATTCACCTAGGTAAACGTACGGCTTCACATACTCTAGAGGCTTACTGGCGATCTTAAACTTTTGTTCCCTCGCCAGGCTATTTAGCAGTATCTTTACCTTCTGCATATTAATCTTTCACATGCACTACATGCGCGTTAAATTGCCACACCATTCCATCACTAAGCTGCTCATCCCTTGTCTCACATTCTTGACAAAGTACTTCCTCGGAATTTTGAGAATGACAGCCCACAAAAAATATCTCGAAGCAAAACACCGACAGCGCATGGCTTTTAGGTTACATCTTCCCGGACCAAAATATTAAAAGTGCGAAACATTAAGAGAAACCTGAAAATTATGTAATTTTTGGGCATGGCTATGCACAACCTCCGGGATCGGCTCACGCAAGAGGTCGCACTTCTACCAGAAAGCTCGCCTTCGTGCATAGCGTTCGCCACCAAGCTCTTGTTATTATATTGCCGAATGTCCTACTTATGTCAAAAGAAAAAAAAACACAAAGAATTCCTATCACAAAACTTTCTGAACCATTATTGGGAACATTGTTTTTGTACCGCTCCGCTGTTTGTCGTTTAACCACTTCCACCAATCTTCCATTCGCCTCTCACTAATCTATAGTGCTGACATGTTTACTTTCCCTCTGCTGTTGCTGAATCTAAGTGCTTCAAGGATACCAGAGGTGTGCCATATACCAGACAGTTGGCGACAAACTATGACGAATTTAATTTATAAATGTAAGGGGAAAAAGATAGAATTCACTCATATAGACCGTTGACCATTACATCAGTAATATACAGGTTATCAATGCAGGCGATTAAGTTCAAGCTGCAAATTTGGGCAGAAAAATGTGAAATGTTGGGAGAACTTCAGAATGGCTTCAGGATCATTAGACGATTGGATGATAAATTATTTGTCCTTACTCAGTGTATTGAAATATCCATAGATGAAAGGAAACCGCTAAATGTTGCTTTATTAGACATTACCAGACCATATTACAACGCAAACCACAACATATTGTGTGATATTCTTGAAGGGGAAGAACAAGGCATAGGCAATGACTGTATACAGCTTCTGAGAGAGATTTAGCTAGAAAATACAGTTTGAGTTGAATGGGAGAGGATGAGCAGCGATGAGCAAGTTGATATGAACACCGGACTGAGACAGGGGATCCCGCTGCTGTTTGTGATGTACATGGTAAGGATGGAAAGGCCACTTCAGGGGAGTAATATTGGGTTTAATCGCTCGTAGAAACAGGCGGCTATAGTACTGAAACAGCAGCGTCAAGGCTTGTTTTATGCGGGCGAGATTGTGTTGCTAGCTAACAAGCAAAGTGATATGCATCGTCTGGTTAATATCGTTGGACAGGAAGGCGAGAATTGAGGTCTGAAATCCGATACGGATCTTCGTCCGCGTTACTCTTCGCCGCAGCCCGAAGAGCAGCACAAAACGAGCCTTGAACTAGTTAAACCTACCAATGGAAAGTAGATCTTCTCCAAAAGAGCACTTCATTCAGATATCACTGCAATGCGCCTGTGCTGGTTGGTATCCAGGTAACATCTGTATGTATTGACACGTGCACTGTTGCATGCACTCTTCAGCACATATGATATGCCAGAACTAGAAACGATATATACCATGGGAGAAAAATACAGTTCCCTGTGCGACGTCTCAGGAGATTGCTCCCGCGGCACTCAGTGCCATCGCTAATTTCAATTCCATTTGCTTGTAACTAATGAACATATTTAAATTTACGGTACGTAAAAGAACTTCCCTGACGTCCACGTCTTCTATGCGACCAATAAGTGAGCCCTGTATAACGCAATTGTAGCCTTTTGATGCATCGTGAGAGATGGCGAGTGAAAAGTGTAAGCACGTTGGTCTATCAAACAGGTCGAGGACGATAACAAATCGAGGATGCATCCTTCAGTCCTCAAAATGGCCCTAACCCAGTCATACATGTTAAAGTAAAAGGGTTCAAGCAATGCTGTTGTGTTCAAGCCACCATGTTAATCTGACACGCATAAGTATTTCCACTTTTTGCGCCATGTTGAAAGTATAAGAGAAACCTGCTGGTATGAAGTCAAGGCTGCTGTGTGCTTGGTGGGCTTAGGCACAGTTACTAGACAAATCAGCTTCTATGACGCTGGTACATCTCTAGTTCCCCAGGCGGGATTGAGGAGCATCATGGTATCATTTTTTTTATTCGCCGGGCAGGTCAGAAATTATCTGATTTGTGATGCAAATAAGTTCTGGAGCATAGAAATTGCGTACAAAGTTGATGAAGGGGGGCAAATTCCTTAGGCGTCAACGAGGAGCCCACATTAAATCATGTAGTAGGTGGGAGAGAGAGAGAAAGAGACATACATCGCCGTGGATTTTCCAAGTTCGTAAACCTCCGCAAGGTCCTCAACCAGTGAGGACAAGGACTCGACTTTGAACAGGAAACGGACAGTCATTCAGTGGCTGAGGCGTGCTGTCTAAGAGATAGAGAGAGAAAGGCAAAGAAAAGGACAGGGAGGTTAACCAGAGATTATCTCCGGTTGGCTACCCTGTACCGGGGGAGGGGCAAAGGGATGCGATAGGTGAGGGCGAGAAAACAAATTCTAAAAAATTGTTGACCACAAGCCATATCATAAGCTGTGGCATAGACCTACCTAAAGACGCACAAAAAGCTAATCATTGAGCTCTCCAGAGCATTTTTGGTGTGTCACTGTAAGGCAGCGTTAGGTCTTTTGGACAATATTTAAAGAAGGGTGCTTCTTCTTGTGCAAGTTGTTTCTCTGTTCTTCGTGCAGCGCCCAAGTTACGTGGGTTTAAGGGGAAAAATGTGTTCTGTTGCCTTCCTTGCTAACATCGCCTTGAATATATTACCAGTACTCAACATGAGGTACCCTCTGCAGGTGTCCTAGCATCCACTTAGCCAAGGCTACGTTGCCTTCTGAGTAATTTAGTGGCGCTTACAAAGATCGAGAATTCATCACTGCCTACTCATGTTTTGCTGGGACCGATGCTGTCTTAACACCATGAAATGCATAGTGAGGTCAACTACGCTCGTGTAGGTAGTGTTCGATAAAATGTTGCATTGTCGTAAATCACAACACATAAGAATAATTGGCCAATCGTTGTCGACATCTGTTTCCCGCGACCATCTTGGCCCTCCCACATGGTGTGACCCACATTTAAACTTTCGCAAATGATACATGGCTCTGAGCATGACAACATAGAATTTTAAAATCTAGCTCAAGTTGGAACCTTCTCTTTTTTTCTTCTGGAGCACGTACACAGAGCAACAATGACGTTTTTCGATCCGTATTGTATTTTAATGCCCACCGCTTTTGAACATTAGAACTCAAGATGTGGACTTCGATCGCGGCATGAAAAATTTCTCGAGGAACGTTGAGGTGACTCTTTCATCCGGAAAAAGATCAAGCGGTAGGGCTTATACGAGCGACGTATTCGGCTAATGATTTTTGTCTCGGTGACACGGGTTCTCGGGGAGCCACGAAGCGGTATCGATGAGTCTCTCGGCAAGAGGTTTAGCCGGGCTACAAATGTAGCCGGGCTACAAAGCAACAAATGTTCCACTGCATTACAAATGGCACTTTTGGTCGATTTGTGCGAAATTATTTCTTCGTGCATGCCATATTACACCGGCGGATTTCTCATTGAAGAGCCGAATAGGATGGACTCCAGCGCCAACACTGCTTCAAAAATGGTATTCGCTAAGCCTGGAGACAGCAGTGAAGACACACAGTATCGCCGATGTGTGTCGTCGCGTACAATCCCCGCCATCAAGGTTAGGTAAATATATAGATAGGTAAAGAAAACTAGCGCTACTAACCTAATAAACCGAGCTAATTTGCAAACGCTGTCACAACGCCGAACCAATAAAGGTTAAAGTTTTTGTACCTACTGTTTCACGGTCATTTCAAAATCAGAAGTTCACGATACTTGCACCCTCCCTTGAAATATTCATCAAGAACTAACCATAGTAAAACATTTCGTGAACCAATCAGCTGTGTAAATAGCCACAAGTACTCTCTGTATTGAAATGCCATTTCCTTCTGAAATAAATTGCCAGAAGATGCGGTAGCGTGTATGTCCATAGATTCGTTTGTTAATTTCACTCAGAAAATGTACTTTTCTGTTTAGTCATCTAAGTTTGTTTTTTTTTAGATGTGAAAACATCGACTCTTTTTCCTGATTTTTTCTCTTGAACACAATAATCCTTGTAAACACTCCTGCATGGGCCTGAAAAGGGCCTGCAGTATGTTTAAATAAATAAAATAAATAAATATGGCAGACTCCAACAGTAGTTGACGTCTCCGTAATGCAAAGCATTAATGATTTGTAGAGAATGGTTGTATGAATAATGTAACTGTTGTGTAGCGAACCGTTACGCAGAAATAATATGCTGCAGTCCTTATATTTAGAGTAGGTCAGACGGAATGTTTTTATTCGCTAGGTATATGATTGAAAAAAAGCGAAAACCAAACTGGCTATGTGCACCATACCGAGTTCACATAATGCTCCCAATTTTGAAGAGCGCATAATTTATCATTCTAAGCCCATTATTTTAGTCTTTACTACTACCCGGATCAGTCCACCAAAGCGTCGAGATATACCACGCTCACCTGTTAGTTCTAAAGATTTCAAGGGGCACCTTGTTATCCTTATGTGGATGAATGCGAGAGCATTGCGACCACCGCGCGATGCTTAGACATTATGCCACAACGCAAGTTGGTAGGTTCGACTCCCACCAACTGTCGAGGGTTCGATTTCCAACGAAGTTCTTGGATTTGAGTGCCTTAATCAACTCTAACTTAATTGACTGCGCCATAATACCTTGGCCTTAATTAACACCAAGGGTCGTGGGTTTGTCTCCCAGCAAACGTTGTGCGTTCTAGTGCCTTAATTACCTACAGCCTGATTAATGGTACCTTAATTATCTTGGCCTTAATGAACACCAAAGGTCATGAGTTAGACTCCCACCAAAGGTCGTGGGTTCGAGTGCCTTAACTCTATCTTAATTAACTGTGTCTTAACTTCACTTTATTAACGCCAAAGATTATGGGTTAAATTCCCACCAATTGTCGTGTGTTCGAGTGCCTTAATTTACTATATCTTCCTTAACTGTGT
Organism: Dermacentor variabilis; assembly: GCF_050947875.1. Lineage (NCBI taxonomy): Eukaryota > Metazoa > Arthropoda > Arachnida > Ixodida > Ixodidae > Dermacentor > Dermacentor variabilis. Next base: position 145,504,573 of record NC_134572.1, read on the forward strand.
CTTAATTAATTTGACCTTAATTAACACCAACTGCCATGGGTTCGCTTCCCGCCAATGGTCATGAATTCGACTCCCACCACAGGTCGAAGATTCGATTACTTTTTGGACCACCGACGGTCATGCCAACGCCGACAACTACGCCGAATTTTCTGGCTCATGAGTTATATAGTGTTTTCAGATTAAAAAAGTGGCCGCACTCGGAGAAGAACGCTTCGCATTAAAGCGTTGCTGAATCCTAGATACTGGTATCTCGCCTCGTTTAATTGCTTTTCCTATGAACCGCGGTTCAGCCGAGGATTCGTTTGTGGTCCTGGCCTTAGTACAATTGTCTCACCTCTCATGAGAGCAAGGAAGGCGGAGCAGGGAAAGCTTTTGGAGGTCGACGTTCACAGCGACGTCAGAATTATAGCACCTATAGCCCATGTAGCACATTTGCATAAATTCCATGACGCCAGGTGCGTAGCCAGGGGTGACTTAGGGAACTTCAGCCCCCCCCCTCCCCTTCCCTGAAATATTGTCATGCGGTCATGCACTGCCGACCAAAACAACTACCGGCGCCGGAAATCATTCTGGGTTTTGTCCAGAATGTGTTTTTCACGCTCGAAAAGACATTTTAGCGCGAACATTGCGCACTCGGGCTGAATTTCGTCGCAACGCCCATGCCCCTGGAGTCACATAACGCAAGGAGCCCCATCCAAGCATAAAGTTTCAAGTGCGTTTTGTAGGCGAGCGGGCTCCTCGCGGCATCTTGTGGAGGCCTCGGAATTCGCGGAGCGCATGTATTTCAATTCCGAATCTTTATGGGTATAAAGTTCTCATAAACTTTTGATGCGAAAGGTGCACTGACATTTCCAAAGTCGAGCTTTAGATTTTCAATTCCGGAAATTGGTGGGTTTAATGTTGTCATAAACATTTGACGCCAAAGGGGCATTGACTTTTCTAAAGTCGTACGTCGAACCATACAACGAGACAAGCCAAATCAACACACGGTCAGACAGAGAGAGAGAGAGAGAGAGAGGAAAGGGGAAAGGCAGGGAGGTTAACCAGAGAAAAAGATCCGGTTGGCTACCCTACACTGGGGAGAGAGGGGAGGGGGAGGTAAAGTGGTAACAAAGTAGACATAAGGAAAGGAAGGAGCGTAGACACACAGTCACAATCGGTCACTGGCACCGAATACTGTCATCGCACAGCACAGTGACACTTGCCACACTATCAACATTTGTTCAGGCTACAGCCGCCTGTCCAATCCTGTCGCCCTCAAAAACCGCAACAGTGCCCTCGTCGCCCTCTGCTGCGATGGCTTGTGATGGCGGTATTTTAAAATAAGTTCCTCTGTGAGAGGTCTTTGGTCAAAGCGCGCTATCGCGGTTGCGAGTGATTGTCTCTGTAAATTATATCGAGGACAGTCACAAAGAAGGTGTTGAAAAGTCTCCTCGTTACCACAGTCCTCACACGTGGCGTCGTCGGCCCATCCAATTCGGTAAGCGAAAGACTTGGTGAAAGCCACCCCTAGCCATAGTCGACAAAGCAGGGTAGCTTCGCGACGGCAGAGTCCAGCTGGAATACAAAGACGTAGAGAGTAGTCAAGATTGTGGAGTCGGTAGTCGTGAAAACTTCCAGCGTTCCACAAGGAGAACGTGATGTCACGGCTGATCATTCGAAGTTTTCGAGCGGCATCTGTCCTTGATAACGGTATCGGCTCCTCTTCGTCCCCTTGAAGAGCCGACCGAGCAGCGTTGTCAGCGTGTTCGTTCCCTATGACTCCGCAGTGACTTGGAAGCCACTGAAATGTCACGTGGTGTCCTTTCTCAGTTAAGGTATGAATGAGTTCTCTAATCTCAAATACCAGTTGTTCGTGTGGTCCGCGCCGCAGGGCCGATAGCAAAGATTGCAGTGCAGCCTTCGAGTCACTGAATATTGACCACCTTCGAGGTTGCTCTTGGCTGACGAGACGAAGTGCAGCGCGAAGGGCTGCAAGTTCCGCGGCCATCGGTGTCGTTGGGTGACATGTCTTGAAACTGATGGTGGTGGCTTTCGCTGGGAAGACCACGGCTCCAGAGGAACACTGGAGAGTCGTCGATCAATCAGTATAAATATGTACGTGTTCGGCGTACTTCTCGTGCAAAAGGAGCAGAGTTAGTTGTTTAAGAGCAGGTGATGACAGCTCAGATTTTTTCCTGATTCCTGGTACGGTGAGGTGCACTGCGGGTCGAGTTGGAGCGACTTCGTGCACTCCGTCGTCGTGCGGAGCGGCGTTACCGGCGTACAAAATCCATCGAAGACCTTAGGACAGCCAGACGACTACAAAAGAAACTTCAACGTCGCATGGATAGATTGGCATCTCGACGTTGGGCAAGATTTTGCCAGTCACTAGACCCCCGAAAGCCACTTTCCCACATCTGGAGAACCATACGTGGTCTACGTTCCTTCCCTGAACAACGCTTCCCATTCAAAGCGCTGGCGCTCTTCCAGGGGCGGCTAGAGGCTGATGTTGCAGAAGACTTTTGTGCAAGGATCGCTGGCCAAGCAACCGGTCCAGGCTTTCGAGCCCCCAGTCGCATCCCTGTTTCGCGTGACGGCCGCATGGATCTTCCTTTCATAATGGAGGAACTAGAAGCGGCTCTTGCTCTATCCAGGCGTTCTTCATCCGCGGGACCAGATGGAATATCCTACAGCGCCTGGAACAACTTGAGTGATGGCGCACGGAGAGAACTGTTACATCTCTACAACTTATCTTGGCAGGATGGCATGGTTCCCGAAGAATGGAAGATAAGCCGCTTGGTCCCTCTCCTGAAGCAAGGTAAGTCCCCACTTGAACCCACCTCATACCGCCCAATAGCGCTGGCCAGCTGTGTGGGAAAGATAATGGAAAAGATGATCCTTGCCCGCTTGGAGTGGTACTTGGAGCACTACAACATGTTACCGAATTGCATGGCTGGTTTTCGTCGAGATCGCTCTTCAGTAGACAGTGTTGTTGATCTCGCTACGTACGTCCAGCTTCAAAAGTCACGCAAAAGATTATGTGCAGCTTTGTTCTTGGATGTCAAGGGGGCATACGATAACGTATCTCACGAGGCTATCCTCGATGCTCTGGGGATGGTTGGTCTAGGTGGTCGAGTTTTCCAATGGATCTCTCATTACCTTTTTATGAGATCTTTCTTTGTCTGTACCGGTGATGGTAAAACCGCACTACACTACACGTACCGAGGTGTTCCTCAAGGCGGTGTACTAAGCCCTACCCTATTCAACCTCACACTCATTGGTCTCGTTGATCATCTGCCAGCAGCGATCAAGATATCAATGTACGCCAACGACATATGTATATGGACCTCAGGAGTGACACGTCCTCAGATACGTGCAAGACTTCAAAAAGCTGCTACTCTAATAGCTATATACCTCCGCAACCAAGGTCTTGAAATCTCGTCAGACAAATGTGCACTGATGGCGTTCACTCGCAAACCAATGACACCCTACGCCATATCAATAAATGGCCAGTTAATTTCTTATGAGAAGACTCACAAATTTCTTGGCATAATCATTGATAGAGATCTCTCATGGAGCCCCCACGTGACCTACTTGAAGAAGCGTCTGACAGCAATCTCCCAACTTTTCAAGTTTCTGGGAGGAAAGACTTGGGGAATGTCAGTGCATGCAATGTTGGAATTGTACAGGGCTCTTTTTCTGGGCTTCTTGAGATACAGTTTGCCCGTAATGACCAACACCTGCCAGACAAATCTCCGTGCTCTACAGGCTATTCAAGCTCGGGCTCTCAGGGTTTGTCTTGGTTTGCCAAAATGCACATCGATAGCAGCGACTATTGCGATTGCTCGGGACCAACCTATACAAACACACATTGCGGTAGAAGTCTTGAGAGTGCACATTAGGCACGTTGCCCGTGCCTGTTCCCACCATCTGGCAACACTACCGTCAGAAAGGCCGCAGGCAGCATTTTGTACTACGATTTCGGAGTATTCCACCTGCCTCCCGTCAGGCTTCACCCCCGCAACTAAGCCATCGATACACGGTCAGACAAGTTGACAAAGCACGCAGCGAGGTTCGATGAGACGAAGCGTTGTAATGGTTCTTTTGTGCCGTGATGTAACAGAAAGAATATCATTTTTTTTTCACCTGCGCCAACTCATCCAAGTCAAGACACTAATGCGAGCAAAGGTAACTACGTTCTTATTTTTTTTATATTTTGACATTTATTCGTGATGACACATTGAGCCTATTCAGTTTTCTTCTCGCTACCCGCGGGCTGCCAGAACCAGTCAGAGCGCATGCGCTTTTCTCGTGTTGCCCCAACCACCGTGCGGCCCACTTTGGTGAGCATTCGTTTTTCTCTCACCGAGTGGATTTTGGCCTGGCAGATTTTTGAACGCTTCCTGGCTAGCAGGCGAGAAAAAGAAACAATGGTCGCTCGCCGCCATCACTGTGGGGACTCGACGGATTGCAAGGCGTTCGCTTGAGCGTAACCTCTCCGGAAAGTCTTGCCTCGCCGGTGTAGGAGGCTGAGCAGTATGCGTATGGTTCTCTGTGGACCAAGCGTGTCACGTTTTTTTTCAATATTCCTTCTGTAACCACATTATGTGCCCAAAGTAATCATTCGATTGTGGCCAACATGTTCTCCTTTGCGTTTTTTTCATTTCGGTGTCCCCGCCCCACAAAAGGATAAAAGACATTGTCGCTGTGCAGCGAATTGTCGCATGGTGAAAGTTCGATTTTGTTACTTCTTCTTTTGCGGAAAGTAATGGGCCACGGAACGCTTCAGTTGCCGGATCCTCTTATTATATTATTTCTATAGAAATTATATGGACACTCCAGGCGCATTCATGCCGTCGCCGTCGCCTTCATGTCCCGTAAAAAGTCGAAGGGCGATAACATCGTGACCGGGCGCCTCATGCTGTATGTGCAGGTGACAGTGTAGAGGGTGGGAGGAGGGCATGGGTGAGCCGACGATGGTGGCACAGTCTTGTGTTCTCAAGGGAGAAAAGCTTTGAGGAAGCGCGCGGCCTTTCGTCGCGCGCGATACATCGGGGGAGCGGAGGGAGGGGCGGGGGCTGTGACCTGCGAACCTGTGGTTGCGCAACATGTTTATTTGCCTTGTTTACGCATCATATACTATGACTTTTACTTAGATACGGAAATTTATTGGATACTTATACGTATATTCAAATATCTTGCTGCGAGGTTTTGTGTATACGTGCAGTGAACTTTGTTTCCAGTGACATTTTTTGCTCTTTAAGAGCTGTATCTTCGAATTTGTATATTCCATTGTATCTTCACATTTCTAATGTATACTTTTCAGAACTCCTGCTTTTTAAATGTGCTCTCTGTTCCTACTATAATTTCGGTGCAATTACTCACAATACACAACCAGTGACAGCTGCTTCTGCGCAATAAAGTGGAACGAAGAACAGCGTCATTGAGATTTTTCTCTGGCAGCTGCATATGTACAGAAATGTAAACGAAGTTCTTGAATCACGGGAAGTTTCATTAAAATATTCATCCTCAGTGTGTTCATTTGATGGCCTTAACATTTTTCATATGAGCGGCATGCACTCCTTTGCTGGTTTCGAACTTACATATTTCTAAAGTTCGTGTGATATTTTCTTTACTTACTATATAAACAAAAAACATGGAAGCATTGATATCAATTATTTCGGGCACAGCTTTAGGGCCATGCTGGTATATTCTTTTATGAAAAAAAATGCATATTTTACTTGTCTTTACAGTGCACAGCGTTCGATAATTCGTTTGCAGCATTTTTGGCAATGACAGTGCAGTTATTATTCATCTGTTTGATACCTCGAGAAACTTTATAAGGAGGAGGCAGAGCTGTAACGTGAGCCCCTCCTGAACGAAATTTCTCGCTTCGCCACGGCATGACGTGCGAAGTTTTGCAAAACCCGCCATCCTGTCGACTGGATTTTTCTTGATTGTTTGCTTCACTGAATGTTTCACGATTACCCTATGCTTGTATGTTTCATATGTAGATAATTAAATATAAGGCAATTTATTACTGCAAGTACTCCTGCACCTAGTTTTAAAATATGTATTATTTTTCTTCTTTTTGTTGCCACCCCGTGATCGTTGTGTCATTTTGTAACAAAGGGTCTTCACCCATCGCCAAGCATTCATTTCTTTTTATGTGAAACCTCTCCGCAACTGCTTTTTCTTGTGTTGTCCAAATGAACTTCAACCTCGATGGCTCTCAGACTAGCCCGTAACCGGCTACGTCGAGCAATTAAGTGTCGACACTTAAAAAGACAAGGTCGACGTACATGGTGGTTCCACAGATTCGATGATTAAATGTTGATTATATATCTCTATCGTGTCTCTTTTTCATGTTCATTATTCACTAATTCCGTATCTCATTAGTGCCGTATTTCACGAGCAATTGTGTCAACCTTGTCTTCTTTAACATCGACATTTCTTTTATGCTTCTTTCTTCTTTTTTTGTCAGAAGCCGATGTCGCGGAAATAGTGAAGTTTATGGTGTAATGTAGTTAATTTTCAGTTATACTGGTCCTACTTATGTGGCAAGTTTACCTATTGTACGACTAATTCTCAGTGCTCGCGGGCAGCGGCAAAGCCGCCTTCCAGACACAATTGCCTCGCCTGAGCGAACTCTCTCTATTTCCCATAAGTGTGCCGTACGGTGGCTTAGCCTCAGCACGTCTGTACCTACTGCGGTGCACGCTTTACAGGGGGGTAGCGTGATGTTAATTTCTGTATATTGGCGCTAAGTACAGTCGTAGCGTTAATTTCACCTACTATGCGACTAACTTTACCTTCTTCGGGCACCACCGAAACCACCTTCCAGGAATCACTGTTTCATGTGGGCCTTGCTTAGTCCAAGCGAACTTGCTCGATTTGCGAAAAGTGTGCCATAGAGCGGCTGTCTCAGCGTCTACATCTACAGCACTGCACCATTTACAGGCGTATAATGTTATGCGTGTTCCGCCTGATATATTGGCGGTAATTATGCACGTGCCGCTAATGTTATTTGCTCTGCAACTAATTATCGTGTCTTGTCTCGTTGAGACCCACATTGCGATACTTCTTTCGGCTTAGCTTAACAATTTATTTTGAAAGTGGTTACAGGATACCCAGATCCCAGATACACGAAGCCGGTGTCAAGTCAGCGACGACTTCATGTTCAAAATTTGCCTCGTGTGATGTGAAACTCCGAAACGGCGTAGCATCAATAATGTATTTCACGGCAACGCAAAAGTCTATCCCAAATTTTGTTGATGGAATGCCGACAGTCATGTTTACGCCAACACTAACCACAGTTAAACTTTCTTCTTCCATGTCCGGGACGTCAGCCACACTCCATAATCGCTGGCTCATTTTCACCCAGAAAGGGAAACGTAGGTACTGTCAGAAACGTCACGATTGTCTACTCACATTTGTGCTAGTGCGACTGTCAAGAACATACTTAGGGCACTTGCATCCTTGTCCGACCACTTCAGTGTCTTCTGGGGCCTATAATCGACACCCATAATAAAATTATAGCCGAGTGCGTACTTCCGCTTGCAAGGTTGCGGAAACTTTTTCTTTGTTAGAAGAACCGTGAATAGCCTGTGCCCGAGGTGACAAAGCTGCACGATTTAAAAAAAAATATCAGAAAGTTCACGAGTTTGCCGAATGAACTGCGCACGTTAGGGCTACTGTGTGTAGATAGCATAATCACTTCTGCGATCACGGGTACCTCTACTGCTGCGAAAGAAAAAATTCCGGACGGAGTACATTTTGAATCTCGTAACAAACGCGGCTCAAACTGACGCGTGTTTAAATCTAACGTAAGTGTTGTGTATGGTATTGTTGAGTGGGTCTCCGCGGCGAGAAATGCATCTAGTCCGCGCATCCCATCTGGCCACATGGTGTTGCGGGAATTTGTTGTACGGAACCGGTGAATTGTGAAGTGAGGCTAATAGGCTCATTGTGGGAGTTGAGAAATGGTAGGAAGAGCATGGGAGATGTCATAACTTACGCGTAAAATAAAGCTATGACAATGACCGTTGTGTTTGATAGCGTGCTTTTGTGCGGGTCCGTCTTATTCCAATTTGTTTTAAAGGCACGCTTTTATAAGAAAATGCAAATGAACACACAGTAGGCTAAATGAACACACAGTAGGCTGGTCGAGTGTTCCTGTCCCGTTGCCTTTTCTGCTTCTTAAGTGTTTCTTCAATGTAACGCATTCTGTGGCTAATCCCAAGCATTCTACATAGCAGATAGGTACGAATGTAGGTACATAGGTTTCTGTTCTGGACCTCTTCAATAAATAAAGATAGCATGCTTCAACGAGTCCTTTGTCTCTGAACTGGCTTACTGCGACAGCATCATTTTCCCACATCGAAGCACATCATCTTGTTTGATTGCCTGATCTTTCCTCAAATAAATGAGCTCACATACCACAGGAGAATAGCCAAGAAGTCAGCTTCCAAAGGGTTGTTTCCGGAGTGACCGTTGAAGAAGAAGAATGTTTTAATATGGACTAAAAATTATGACAGAACAATAATTGAAATATTATATGGATGATAAATTATTTGATAATAGTTTAGATAAATAAGTCTCGACTTTATTGATAATCTTTGTGATGTGCCCAACGTCCTTTCTGTATCAATAATGCGTGTTGTGCAATTCGAAATATGCGTGCAGACTGTAGCACTCTCCTTATCCGCACGTCGGAGTAGATCAGATACATTTAAAGGATCTAGAACCTTATGAGTGCAGGTGAATGACCAAGGGCTTGTGCTAATTTTTGTTTATCAAGGCGGTCCAGCATCGTGCTAGACGGTTCAAATTTCGCTAGTTGTGTCCAGACAGCTACCGTGTTGAGACGCTGTGTTAGCCTGCATCTGCCTCTTGATGTAGGCCCCCGTTCCTTTCATTATAGCACTTTGTGCTACATAGAAGCTGTGTGACATTTTACCACCTTTATGACTGGCTCTGTTCAAACAGGTTTTAACATTGCCTTGCCGGCGTCCGACTTCCATCGTCGCTGCAACATGGACAATATGACATAGGCATAGGTACGTACGATTGTGTAACACCTGGCACATGGTTTCGCACATGGCTTCACAATATGTGTTTCTCTGACTTGCATCCTTCCAGTACCAGCAACTATGTACATAAGGCAACGATCGTCATACCATAATCGCCACCGCCGTCGCCTTGCTGCTGTCGTCACACACAGACGTTCGCGCAACACACGCAAATGGCCTGGCGCCTTAGACAAACACGTGGATAAATAGGTAGCGCTTTATAGAACTCCAAAACGGTACTGCATAGACAGCTACCTGCGAAATGCTTCGCATGACACCCATTCTTACTGTGCGCGAGATTGCATAATTTTTGAAGCGAAGTTCTTTTTTCGTTTCTATCGCACTTTGGTTTTCGTTTTTTACAGCCTCTATCGACTGCACAGGTGCACACTGACGTCTTAAGAGTCTAGTATCAGCGTATATAGCGCCTGATTCGGACAACACATTTCACACCCTTTCTGCGCCCATAACTCTTATGAACATCAGTCAGGCCCGGTCGACTGTGTTGTTCTATTAAAGGTTGTGCGCTGCACGTGTGATTGACTCACGTGATTTACAACACGCGCGCATAGCAGCAAGCGGTTTAAACGTGTATAAATCAGCAGTACGGAGCAAGAGCAGTCGAGCTTCGCAAATAACTGGAGAAAGTTACCCTGAACAACTAGCCAATGAAAAAGAGGCAATTGTCGTCATCAGGCGTAAATAAAAGAGGCTGCAGAAGACTCTTTCTCTTGTTGTGAATGGCGTCCACTCGGCAGAGACAGACAGCTGTGGAACAGTTGACCTGAAACCCCGAACTTATTGCATTCTTTAATTAATGAGACCTGCACGGTCTAGATACAATGTGTGGTATTTAAATGCACCGTTCTCCAAAACTAAGAAAGGTCCGTTTCCGGGACAAACGTCATTTGATTCCCGTGAGTGCTCTAAGTGTTTCAAATGGCTGGTTTCAATTAGCTCAGCTTTCAGCCTTAAGTTTCATTCATTGATGGGGACTAATGTTCAAAATACAAATATAAGGCATAGCTCAAGTTCGCAGTGCCAGTCCCTGATATTTATGCAAACCTGGCTGAATGCTCGCGAAATTAGCTTTTAAATATCGTGTAGTACTCTGTTACTTCTCCTTGGCGTTTATTTCGCGGAATAGGGTCTATGAAAACAGGAGTAATGCGCGCATACCATATTTGTTGATTTAATTAATCAAAACAATACTTCGCGGCCAAAAACCTGCGTGTTTTCCGTGGATAAGTTTGCGAAAGGTTAGGACCGGCGGAAAGAAGGAAATGATGGTTGATGAATAATATTGGCGAATAATTCTGTCTGAATCTAGTAGAATATATATAGGGGCTAGCTGATACTTCATCATTGGAAAAGATAAAGTGCTCCAGCGACATGAAGTGAGATGAATAAATAGATACGACGAGACGAAGAGAAAATTTTAATCAAATGCAAAACATTAAGCCAGCGTATATGTAACAGCTTACATGCTGCTCTGCATATAGGAAAATGCAGTAAGGGCAGAAAGGCCATAGAAAGTGGAGAGCTGAAAAGAAAGGACTCGAATATATGTGATCATAGTGTGTACAAGTGGGACAAATGTGGTGATTTTAATGTAAGCAGTCTAGAGCTTGTCAATTAAGCCGATAACTCGAAGGAATGAGAAACGAAAATTTGAAGCTTCACGTTGCTTTGAAGGCGTGAATTTTATATGTATACGCTTTCTTGGCGTTTCGTTGCCGCAGCAATTAATGTCTTAGCGACGCTCTAGTCTATCAAAAAAAAAAAACAGTCACGGAACTATGCGAGCCGCATGACGAGATTTGTGAATGCAGGATGCAGATGCGTAGGGGTTAAGGCTAAAAGAGGTATAGGTGAAGTCAGATATCGAAGAGAATACCTCCGAGCATGTCTCACAGACAGTTCAATTTAAGAAACCTCAGTTAACCAAAATACATCGATGTGTACAGTCGCGGCCTGGTACTTCTTGGAGGTGTCAAAGTTTAGAATGAAGTACCTTCATGTAAGACAAAGGAAATCTCCAACCTACATTGGCAAAACAACCGCTCCACACAGCTCCCGCTGTCAACGTCATATGTCACGGGTTCTTTTTATTACTCTTCAACAATGTTCCCCCCCGTGTCATAAAATGACCATTATGTCATCGCAGTGTGCGACATCTTGGAGTATAACCTGTTCGTGGTTTTCAATCGCTTCTAAGGATTGATAGGCACACCGAGCGTCACCAGCCGGGCCGGCTTAGAAAATACGTAGGTGAAGGGCTAGCTACTTTCGCTGTAGGTGTTCTCACCTGAAAAAGCAATTGCGGAAGATCCAAACGCACTTTGTCGAAATCTACGTACAACGAGAGCTTTGCTTAAATGTATCAATAACGCTGAAACCTGTGTTAGTTTCTGTGTTATTGCAATGTCACTGCAAGGCCACACACAGCCACGTCGCATCTGCTCAGGTACGTGCTCATGTGCTCTTGAGCCCCTGTGCTGCGTGGTGCGACACACGCGACGATCATCTCGTAGAGCTTTTTGGTATAGGCACAAGTATACGTGCGATTGTGGCCTAATGGTTAGAGCATAAAAGAGCTGTGTTGTGGGGAGCGAGGTTCAATGGCCGATCAAGCCTCGTGCACGTAATTTCAACGTTTAGAGCGAAGCTTTCGTTGCAAAGCTTCCCGGACTTCCATGACCGTGTCTACTGGCTAGCCGAGGCCGCCGCTATTGTCTTGTCGAATGGTTAGCGCGCAGGAGAGCGCGTACCACCATGTTTTTTAGACTCAAAGTTGCCCAAGTTGTTGGCCTGTCTTCCACGCAATTATACAGTGATAACACAAAGCACACTTAAATGTCCCCATTGCAACAATTAGGTTCACCAAAAGCACATTTCATTTAATAAAACTAGCTTTTCTAACCTTTCTACGTCCACTTTTCTAACCATTAGGCCACAGTCGCACGTTGTATTTCTATAGTGCCAACGCCAACTAGTATCCCTTCGAGATGATCGCAACGCCTTGATGATGCTTTCCGTACCATGGCACATGTCCACAGTGGGTGACTGACCAGGATGCAGGCGGCACAGTTAAGATAAACAATGAACAACTGAAGAAATACAAGAGCTGTTGCATTGCAGTGCATGGGCGTGCGTGACAGTTTCCTGCACCCCAAGGATGGCATAATGGAAAGGGCAAATTTACAGCATTCCGCTAATCGCTCCAAGAAATTTTGTTTCCGCTTCATGGAAGCGTCGCTGCACGTAGATTCCAAAGTGTGCGTTGCCCAGGAAAGTCCAGGAGTGTTCGCAGAGAAAACATTGCTTTAAAAAATATGTTTGTTAGAACCTCGCAGCCGCCCCTCCTACCCTCCCCCCCCCCTTTTTTTTTCAGGCAGTAAAAATAAACTCGTATTACGAGATTTCTGCACAGCTTGCTCACAGCATCGGCAGCATGTCTCTGCTTCGATGCCCGAGCGTAATAAGCGTTGCAAGAAGTGACAGTGCGGGCCAGTGAGCAACAACACATTTCACTGAAACTCTCATATAGGTTTAATTAACATGCACACGCACAATGTTTCGCCTTGATAAAGTGAGCAAATTCTCATCAGCATATATCTGTACAGATGCTATCGAAGAAAAAAGAAACAAGGAAACAAGCAAATAAAGGAGGCAAACGAGCGCGAAGCCAGAAGAGGGCGCGATTTGTCATAACGCCGGGAAGTGCTTCTTATGTACAGTGATGATTTCGCTGCTCTGTTTTCCGTGCGTCACACAGTGGAAAGCTGGAGGTCGAAAGTTACAGTCATGGTCACAAACACACGAACAAGAAAAATAAAAAGGCAAACAACACACGCCTCGGTGTGCTTGCTGTAATACCATCATGGGAAAGGAACAGGACATCCTCTTAGCACCGAAAGTCGTCCTTTCTCGGGCGTGCTTAATGACTCGTTAGACTCGCCCCAACACACGTGTCCTGTGGTGGCGTACATGGCAGTCCGGTTCACGATACAGCGCACATGACAAAACAGCTCAGGCAGTCACACAATTTAGGGAACCCTGCACAGGGCCACAGTGAAATTTAAGATGATCACTGCTTTGCAAGCAAATTGAGACGTATCTTATTGGGAAACCACGCTTGCATAGAGACAAGTACTGCTTTTTCTTCTCTTGTTTTGCCAAGCACACGACACGGGTCATTCACACTGTCACTGATGGGAAGAATCTGACGAAGGAAGCATTGAAAGAGCACGTCTACTGAAAGCAATGTTATGTACACCATTGAAGAGGGATAACCAACCACAATTGGCACACGCCAACCTGTTGCTTAGAAGGCCACTTGTAATATTCAACGGAACTGAGCACTTGCATTACAACAAGAAACGCACTGCACTGAAGCATGATTTTATGGTACGCTTGATAACGGTAACGCATCTTGTGTGGTCATTTCTACAGCACGAATGAGGACCTCTTTTAAACAATAACTTTTGACACAAACGCAAAGAGAATAATACTAAAATAACACAAAACAACACAAAATGTGTTCACATGTAAAACTTTAGTAGGTGGGTCAAATTGAGGATACTGCAGAGCTACCTAAAAGCGACAGCTGCAATAGAATGTATGCCTTGTCTTCTAGCATAGCTCTTTCACACATTCCTGCCGGACTATTTTTCTTGTATCGTCGGTTATAACGCGAGCAGCTGCACTGTGAAATATATAGATTTTTTAAGATCACGCGAAAACTTGGGGAAGTTGCTTATTGAGAAATTCTGCATATTTTATTTCAAATAAGGCCAGTAATGTCAGTTAGTGTTCTTGCACGTTTCAAAAATGGCCAAATATATTAATGAAATCATAGTGCCAATTTTAAGGCGCAATAACGAATTTTACTACATTCCGATACATTCAGCCCACAAGTGCTGCGCTTGCTTATCGCATATTGATTAAACCTAACTGCACTGGTGCTCTTTTACATATTCTGCTCAGTGCTTTCTTTAGATTGCAGTGAAATGCACCCCGTGTCTGTTGCCCGCAACTTCGCAGGGTGTGCTGCACACAATACATCACACATCACTGTATATGGCACATTTTACTTGCAGGCTGTGAGTTATTGCATGTTGAATTATGCAAGATGAAGAGCGGTCATCTGTCATGGGAAGTCATTCTTAAAGCCATGAAAACAAGAACAAAAAAGAAAGAAACTGAAAAACAGTAATTGCACTGTGTGATTACTAACACACCCAGGCAGTCAGTTAAAACATCTCTGTAATTTACCCATGGCCTAACTGCACTTGTCACATACCAGTCTTTGAGAAACAGACATTAGAAACGTTCAGTATGCTGCAAACGATGAACATGACTACTGACAACAGGACAGCCTTTCCGCAAAAGAAGGAACATGCATTGCTCTCGGATTGGGATGCAAGAATGAAGTACTACGCTAAAAACACAGCAAGGTCACACTACTTGAGTTAATAAATAAGGCTACCCTTGCCTTGTTTTTCTTTCTAATCTAGTCAAGGAAACATGACGACATCATGCATTGACAAATACGCACGCACGCACACTGATGCACACTTACATGAACAGTTAGAATTATTAACAGCTCTTTGGTTCCTGACTTGAAACACCGCAAAAGTGGTGGCACCACCAGAGTCACTTCGGAAATACACGACACTTCGTGGAATTGCACCGTCAGCGTCATTTCTTTTTTTTCCTTTTCCCAGGGTCTGGCAAGAGTTCCCCGCACACACTCTCACTGACCGCACTATGTCCACAGTGAGGGGCACACAACACTCTTGGTTGCTTCATGGAAAGCTTAAGTCCTATTTACATCGAGGTCTCCTGCCATCATACATGGGTGGCTAGTGTGCCTGGCTTGACATGGCTTTGCTGTGATGTGATGTACCTGGATGAAGAAGAATGAAGCGAAGGTGTCAGTCACTTTTCTTTAATGCCCATAATTTGTGTAAAAACGCAATCATAGGAGACAGCGGAACACAAAATATTGTGACAATACTTCCAGGCACGACAAAAAAAGTCATTTTGCTAACTTGTATAATGAGGGTGAATGGTCCCAAGAGAATAAAGGAACGTTGCTTTACATCGAACTCCGGGAATCCAGGTGGCAATAAAGGGCAAGTACCTATCACTTAGACCACTAATTGAGCGCAAGAGTATTGTAGGCTGCATGCACATACAAAGATGATGAAGGGTTCCAGATCGGGCGAATTTTTCCTCCAACTGTAAAGCTTTCTTTCTGGAAAACCTGTATGGTTTTCTTTGTAGCTTGGTGCTAGTCAGGCGGATGTCAATTTCTCCCTTTCATGAACTTCTTTCCGTATCGCAGGCTTCACCACAACTTATTTGTCAGAAGTGCCTTTACAGTGTTTTTAAAGCTCAAGGAATCCCCGATATATACATATGACGGGAGCTCAAGTTAGAATAGATGACCACTACTCATGGCTGCGGCAGTGAAGGCAGTGAATTTGCCCTCATTAAATGCCATGAGGGCATTTAATGAGGGCAAGTTCGATCACACAGTTTGCATGCAAAACAGGGTCCATATTTACAACACTAGTCTTGTGTAAGAACATGTCTTCATTGGTCAGCATTTTGATGGCTACCACTAACGATAGCAATTTGCGTCAAAACGAGACGATCACCGCGGCGATAGCCAACTGTCTATACGTACAGTAGTTTTGTAAATAAGGGATTTGATCAATATACTGTTAATGGAGGGCGAACGAGTGAAAAGCCTTACAAAACGTTTTCAAGCTACTGCATATTGCCAGGCCTACCGGTGCGCCATGTTGGAGGGCTCTCTTGTAGGCAGTCCAAGGCTATGTAGGCTTAAAACGAGGATGCCTATCACTGCCTCCACTTATAAAATTTAAGAGAAAACACGACCCGTGGGCAAAGATACTATAATCGGTGCACAGCCTAAGATCAGGAGGACTCATTCTCGGACGGCCACTCTCGGCGATATCACTTTCAGTGCAGGTTCCTCCTCACACCCTCTATTCCATTGCCCCCTTCCCTTTAAAGAGGGATAAATAAAGTCTTTCATCATCATCATCAGTGCAGGTTTGTTGGTTGGTTGATTGGGCAAAACCGGATGAGTTGATTGGCTGGTCCAGCATTACCTCACTCGAAAGTGATTGTGTCGCCAAAAGTGATCACCCCCCAGGTACGGTGCGTTTTTTTTTCCAGCGCCCCAAGAGCTTTTCACAGGCGCCTACAATTACTGACCTGTTCTGCGGCAAGGTCGCGCACGAAGCACCGGGAACACCGGCAGAGTTGGCAGCGACCGACGGCATGGCCCTCGGGCTGACGTAAACGCCCTGAGGGGGCGGCAGGTTCGACTGCGAGGTGCGCAGGTAAGGGTTTGCGTACCCCGCTCGGAACCGTGGGTCGATGCCCTGGCCCAGGTCGTTGAGCGACTGCGGTGAGCTGCCGTACAGGCCACTGTCGCGGCTCGCGTTCAGCTGTAGCGAGGCTGCCACCGGAGGGGGGTTGTAGTCGCGCGAGTAGTCCACGTACGGTATGTAGCCATTGTTGTTCTGAGCCTCCTGCGAAGATGTAGAAAAAAAAATAGCAGCGTTTGTCTCGGGTGATGGCAGCGATGTCGTATCGTTTTTTTCTTCTTTTTCGTCTCTCAGTTTCCTTGTATTTCTAAGCACCAATCAGATGCAGTACTAACTTATTTCTGTGGAGTTAATTATTGCTATTTGTTTTGCCTGACTCCAGCTGCATATCGCGGGTCTGGCTTAGTATCTAGGTGTCATTTTTTGTCAAACACTGAGGAGTTGCCTTATGATAATGCACAACGTTTGAACGGTTCTACCATTAGCTTCAACCACGCATTTATACCAACAGCGACTGAAAAATTTGATTAATAGTTAATTAACGCAAGGCACTCAATTTAAACAAGTTAGTGACAATTGATCGCGTAACCTGTATTACAAAATTTGTTGTAAACGGTTGTTTTTGTTTCTCTGACGAATGAGTTTGATAAGATGTGTTATTCATTAAGCGTTCACATAAACGTGATCTAATGTGTATTTACTCTTTGTACGCACCTCTGTGTAATATTCCGAAAAAGTTCTTAAACAAACAAATAAACGGTGATGATAATTGAGCTCTACACTGGCAAGATACTTCAATGTTGCGACATAACTGCCTATAGAACTCTGGTAAGATTTTTAATGCCAGTGTGAAGCCGCGCACTTCTTGAACTACGTGGTAATGCTGAGATACCTTCATGTGTGCACGATTGACGGTTTGTTTACGGCGGCTGGGCGTGTATTTGAATATACTGTAAGTTAAACGTTTGGGCTATGTGTGGGGGGGGGGGGGGGAGGGGGGTCATCTTGAACATGCTTACAGTGCAAGGCTAAGCGTGGCTGCCCGTCTTGCTTCTTGTCTCTCGCAACCTCCCAATACATGCTGAATGTACTTGCAGCCCAAGGCTTTGTGCCGTAAGTGTACTCAGCATGTATCTGGTGGTAGCGCGATTGCGGAGTACCAACAGCAACGTCAAAAGCCCAATGTAGTCAATAAATCTACTTCTCAGTAAACAGAACTGCATGTTACGAAGATGGCACACACGTGCAATTTATTCTGACATCTATGAGCCACACTCACCGATTTCACCGGAAACGATGAGTCTCCGTAGTCGGCGGCACTGTTTGCGTACTTGTAGATGTCAGCCGCGTCGTGCGTACGTGCCGATTCACTATTGTCCTCCCAGTTGCGGTCGTGTTCGTTATTAGACAACGATGACGCCGTTCGGATTTCCACTTTGATGTCCGAGTCTCCCGACGAGGCCGAGTCAGACTGTTTACCCTTCTTCTCAGTGTTGAAGTCGTCATCTGGGAGAAAGGAGACAGACATCTTTATTGAGGAAAAGATAAAGAAAGTGTTGTTGTGTATTTCTGTAACACTGACTTCCTTCTATGCATTCATCTTTTTTGTAATGTGGTATTGAATACTCATATGCTATTTTACACGGATGTTTGTTTAAGTCCTTGTTATTTTCTTTGTACTGCTATATTGTCACTGTAACTTTCCTGTCCCTTCTTTCCGTCAATCCTTTCTGTTATGTTTATTTCCTCAATGGCCACAGGAAAGTTTAGGTGTCTTTCTAAACGTGGGAAATTCACGACGCCCGCGGTGTTTTTTCGTTGAGGTTTTTGTTTGCTAATGAAAGCGCCAAAGTACAACTGCTGATACTACTACTACTACTACTATTGCTACTACTGCGACTACTACTCGCAGGACTCGCCAAAAGCTAGCGCGACACCTAAATAATTTTAGAGAGGAAACCTGGCAGATATGTACATTTCAATTAGGTTATTATGCATGAAGTGATGAGTCTCGCGACATTCATTATGCAAGTGTCATTTCTGATCACTGCTGCTTGAATCAACATGCATAAGCGACTCAAAGGAGTGCGGGCTTGTGCGAAGTCACAGCAAAAGGAAATGCTCAGCGACTTCGAAAAGGTTGGTGTTTACTGCAGTGAACACGAAAGGAGCTCTGGCAAACAAGTGAAATCAAACGCATAGGCTGATGGGTTAGTTCGTATGCAACCATGTACACGTTAGCGCAAAGGGCACGCACACATGGCAGCATCCCCCCCCCTCCCCCTCTCCTGAGTTTGTCTTTTCTGTTGGCGTGTGCCTGTGCTTGTGCCCTTCGTGCAACCAGTGCGCATGAAGTGAAATTAATCCTTGGTGTGGCATGGCCTCAACTGCAAGGTCACGTCGAATGCGCATTTATTAGTAGTAGTTGACCAGAGTTGTTAGTGCACTGATCTCTGGGAAAGGCTTTCGGACCTTAAGGAAATATTAAATATTATGTTCACCGAGTCAGTATTGACGACATCTGTAACTATAGCGTCAAGCACAGTTGTCGTACGCATGTAAATAGTACTCGTGCTGTCACTTACCTTTGACAATATTTTTCTTTCGCAGGCAGAGAATAATAGAGATCGTCACGGTCACGACGAGCACGATGCCCCCGATGACGCCAGCCAAGATTATCACCATCGGAAGGTTTTCTGCAATGTCGTAAATGTTAGCGATGTATCAGCTGCGCATTTAACAGCGCCACACAATTCTAAGAGCAGGTGCCTCATAGCAATATATTAGATACAAGAAGCACAAAAAGGATACATATGCAATGTGTTAAAGAAAATAATAATAAGGCATCTAGAATGCATTACTTTCTGGAAATATGTACTCGCAGAAAAACATACTCCTAGAAACAACTAAGTTACAATTTCATATCCTCCTAAATTATTTACACAATAGTTCTTCCAACACCTGCCCTCCCCAGATCTGCTGGCCTTAAGTATCCGCTGGAAGCAGATCACACATAATTTAAATCGCACGTGCTTCCTTTTCCATTCTGTGCACTGGCATGTACACCTTACCTGCACACTTATGTTTACCCAAGTATACGAGTGAAAATCTCAGGCCGCACAGCATTTCCCCTAAAGCTCACGCGGTGCCACTTTACTGACACTTTCCTTGTAAAGCGTGCTTCGCCTTTAAAATTTTATTTACGAGGTGAAGCCTAACCCATCGAAAGAGGTGCAGCGATTGAAAATTTATTCCTCTTGGCGACGTAGTGCCCCTGTCATAAGGAAACTAGCACATGTTCCTGCTGTAAGACTTACTTTGTTTTCGAACGGTGATGAGCCTCGTGTCATAACCAAACTGATTCCACACGGAACAGTTGTACTGCCCGAAGTCTTCCTCAGCAGCGTTGTGGATGATTAGCAAGTTCCTAAGTCCGTTCGACAAAGGCTCCTTTACGATTTCGTAGCCCTGGTTATTGTCGATGTCAACCAGCTACAACAGAAAAAAATACAGAGGAATAAGTAGAAGGTCGAGATGCAGGACAAACAGCTTAACGGAATTTAAAGTTCTTTTAAAGTTCAATGACGAAAGTTTTGGAACGGCATGAATTAGCACTGTATAATGAGGTGTGTCATGATTTTCATTCTTCCAAACATATTGGTCAGAGACTAGAATGATAACAGATAGTTAAGGTGTATGAGGACACAGAAAGTCACAATATTAAACTGTTAAGAATGTCATGGAAGGAGTAGGTGTTAAGCAATCCTATTTGCAAACGCACCACATTTTATCACTGAACCATACAAAGACGTAGCGACTACACACACACACATACACACGACTAAGGGCTACACATCACGAAGCGCTTAGTCAGGCGTATGTGTCCCTATTCTATTTTGGGCCGATATGCAGCGCGTATATAAAGATCACGCTCCTGTGATCCGCGATGACGCAAAGGCAACACCGTGTGGAACACGGGCCTCATTCATAGGCACCTCAATTCTCAGTCTACCGCAATGTTTTGAAAGAAAAAGAAACAGAAACGAGGAAAAACTACATGGATAACAATGTTGTTGTACAGTAGTACCGCAATAAGATAGTAAGAACTTTTCGGTTAGACATTGACATAGTAGGTGGGGTACTTAATCTGGCCAGCGATGAGGGTAACGTCCCTTATGTAATACAAGATTTGAAGTTTGCCCATTTTAGCGGCCGCAAATAACAAGTTAGCCGGAGGCTCAATGTTCGCCTTAGGAATGTGAAGCTGGCGCATCCCAGGAAGCCGCTTAGACTGTACCGCAGTTTCTGAAATCATTCATAAAGCGGCACCGTTCACGCCTTCCAAGTCAACCACGACTGTTTTCGTCGAGGCTAATTCCCAGACTGCGTTTGCTCCAGCGCCCGAATCGTGTCTTTTGGAAGAGACGCTTTGTAAAGATGTGTCTGCTCGTTAGCCGTTATCCTTGCGATATGCAGGAGAAAAGAAAAAAGAAAAAAAAGAAAACAAGGCCGTTACTGGAACGCTCGGGCCACGCGCTAGCGACCACCGTGCACAACCGATTACGGTTCTTAAAACTATCAGCGCCGACAGCGGCGACAGAAGGAACGGCCGGCTGGGCTGCCGTTTCTTTCGCGGACAATGTTTCACACGCAGCAAATTGAATGTCGCTGGCAGCGGACCCCGCGCGACGGGCTCGCGTAGCGAAAGCGAAGACGGCAACGGGAGAGCAAGAACCCGCCCGGGCCGGACCGTTGTTAATCACGCCGCGACCGCGTCATTTAAGCGTGAGACGCCGCGCGGTCCGCGCGCGGAGCGCGGCCTGCACTAGGAGAGACTCGTGGAACGGGACTGGGAAGCGCGAGTAGACACCAGATTAATCAACGAAATGGTCCAGAAAAGTAAACTGTCGGATACCGCTAAGAGAGCGTGCGACGATAAGATCTACAATGATAAAACGAGCGAGAGAGAGAAAGAGAGAGAGAGAGTAAAAAAAAATACTAAGGCGAGTGATACGGTAGCGAAGGAGACGGGGAAGTTGTCGAGACAACGAAACGAGCTCTAGTGCACTGAGAGCACCGGGAGCGACGGAAGAGCGGACAACCCTACAACAGAACACGGGCTCCCGCGCACAGCAAGGCCAGCAGCAGCAGCAGCGTCCGGTGGCCGTCGTCTTTCCAGCGGCCTCAATCAATACTCATTAAGGGACGTTTCGTCATCGTCAGGCCCGTTTCCTTCGCTTCACTTGGCCTTCGCCACCGAGTCCTTTACAGGATTGATGGCGGAGCCTTATCTCGCACATTTTTCGTTTGTTTCTTCCTCCCCCCTCTCCCCCGCTCTTTCTTTCTCTCCCCATTTTCCTTTTATATCCTATCCGCCTCCTATCCGAACTCTCTACGCTAGCCGCTCCACTACCGGCCCCTTCCTCGTACGTCCGACATTCTTCGGAAAGAAAAAAAAAAATGTAAATCAATCGAGGAGCACGCGGCTCCTGGCACCGAGAAGACGCTGTTGGCCTCAGGGTTCAACGAATTGGGTTCGGCCAGATGACACTGCCGTCGCTTGCTCCTTACGCCTTTTCTCTCTGCACGTTTTTGGTACATTCACTTTTTTTTTGTCTCTCCTGCACTGTTTTATCAGTTCGCGCAAAATGAGAACCCTGGCAACTTGAGAAACAAGATGAGCCAGTATAAAAAAGAAAAACCTAAAGATTGCTGCTCCCCCTCCCATTGCCTCAGGAAACAAAGAAAAAGAGACGTCGAACGAGGCCCTCAGCTGCACGCTACTCGTTTTTCACGGTGCGAGTGACCCTCGAGGGAGTTGTTCAAATTAAATGCGTGGCCCCGTAATGTCAGCCATACCAACCTTCCGCGCGTTCCCGAGTCTCGTCGCTTCTCTTGCCGCGCTTACCATGTCCGCGGTCGTCTAATTTGTCGCCAGTGGGGTCTAATAACGAGACAGTCGCAGCTCATTTGCTTCTCCCCCCCGAACAGGGTGCGCGATCGAACCGAATTCCCGCGATTAAAGGGGAAAGAAGAAGTGACATACACACGTAATGATAAAAAACAATGATAATAAAAACTTGGTCACACGTGGCTTCAGTGGTCGAGCCACTTCATGGCTTTTGCTTTTTTTTCTTTAATGAGACACGGCCCGTGAAGTACAGACGTATTAGGGAAATGGCCGAAACCGGACGGTGTTTCATTAAGGGCCAAACGGTGCGTATGCGAGAAATGAGGGAACAGTAAAGGTGATCTAGACTACAGTTTTACGCCCTAAAGATCGAATTTGGAGAGAGTGAGTGAGTGTGTTATCGCTTATTTAACGGACAGCGCCAGAAAAAGAAAAACATAAATAAATGCGCGGGAAGCGGAAGGCCTAAAGTCATGGTATACCAAAATTATCTCCCGCTTGCTGATGTGCACGCTTGATAAAGCTAGGGGGGTATTTTTTTAATAGCCTTGCCGTAGGTAAGGTAATTTATGCAGGACGTGAAGGTAGAGAAGAAAGGGACCCGCCCATGCAAATCACTTGTGCGTACAAACCCGCTAAGATAGGCAATTGCCTCTTTTATCGTGTTGCGTTGGTCGCTGCTTGAAATGACACGTCAGTGCGAACTATTTGTTTTCCCAGCTAACACTTTTCCACAAGAGATCGATGATTGCTTTAGTCGGTTATCGTTCAACGTGGCAAACGGCGCAAACAGCACACCAAGCACCTAATATATGGGCACCTCGTCGGAAGTGCCGCAGGGTTTGCCATTGATTATTTGCTTATTAATAAACGCTTTTCTCTCTGTCACTATATTCAATTTGCACTTTGCTACACTTCATTAGAACCTTTTAATGATACTGAAACTAGCTTTCCAACGAGACAGCGTGTCAAGCTAACCACAGCATACTCATTTTTGCACTCCGTGTGTACCAGCGGAGTATGCTTGTCTCGTGAAAAGGAAAATGAGGACCTGGCTGTCGTGCGGAAACCGTGCGCAAGAAACAGGCCCCAGAAAGGGCATCTTGTCCTTCGTGCCTTTTTTGGAACCATGACCGAAGCCGCCATAAGTAGGGCAAATATGCAATGCAGAGAAGTGCGCTTAAGGAAACGCTCTGTTTCGTCATACTCGGCCGTTCCAAATGTTATTCGGAGGTCCCACGAACAAAGCCCCTGAATGTGGAAAAGCGTCGCGTGTGTTTATAAAACTGACACTTTCCGAACGGAAAATGAAAAGAGGGAAACGCGTTTCTAGGAACGCGGCAGAGCATAGATGTAATTTTCAGAAACGAGCGTTGGAACGAGAGAGAGAGAGAGAGAGAGAGAGAGAGAGAGAGAGAGAGAGAGAGAGCAGGAGGGGGTGTGGATTACCTGCAGATTCCTGGACCAGGCCACCCTGGTGGGTGGCGGAACTGAGGTGATGATGCACTCGACTCGCACCTGCTCCCCTTCGACACCGTACTGAGTCGTCGGGCTGCTCACTTTGGGAGGGCCTGCGGGAAAAGAAGGAAGAGAAAGAAACCATTAGTGGTTCCACATGCTTATCACGGAAGGCCACCCGAAACACGTCTCCGCGCAATGCGCTTAGAAGTGCGTCGAGGGTTTTCCGATTGTTCCAGCGCGAAGTTCGGATGGAAACCTATTCAGAAGTAACGGCATCGCGTCCGTGCCCCGAGGTGCAGAAATTCGGAGAAACCGTAAGGCGTTGCGAAAAGCATGCTGTCGCTCGCGCCGTTCCTGGCGGCGTTCCTCGGCCGTAACCCATTCTCAAGTCCCCGTGACTCCATAGTGCCGGTACGCTGCAGCATCATCGTGACGTGGAACCACGCGCAGTTGTAAGATTGCCAGCAAAAACTCAATGCTCGCGCAGAGCAGCGGAGCCGCGTCTGCGCGTCCCTTTGCAACTGATTTCGCGGATTGTGACGCACCTGATGCATTGTCTTTGACGAAGCTGCTGTCTTACCGTCGCTACCTATACTATATGACCCGCTGTGGTTGCTCAGTGGCTATGGTGTTGGGTCGCTGAGCACGAGGTCGCGGGATCGAATCCTGGCCACGGCGGCCGCATTTCGACGGGGGGAAATGCGAAAACACCTGTGTGCTTAGATCTAGGTGCACGTTAAAGAACCCCAGGCGTTCGAAATTTCCGGAGTCCTCTACTACGACGTGCCTCATAATCAGAAAGTGGTTTTGGCATGTAAAACCCCATAATTTAATTTTTAATCTTAGATGAAGGCCAGTCGTGTGCGTTGTTAACTTAATGAACAAACGAATCAATCAAAAACACATCAACACGCTAGCCACCACAAATAAATTAAGAAAGAAACCTTCTACGTGCGGCGAGCGATAGCGCAAAAGAAAGCAGTTGCAGTTTTGTTCGGCAATCGCTCCCTCATACCGTCTAACAGCTCTGATCGGCTTAAGCGGTGGGAAGAATAGGCGAGCGCATCAGTGCCCATCGGGGCGTGCCAAATATTTCCGCAGCTTGAGCGGCTAGCGTCAATCACCAAACGCCTCTTCCTATGCGCCGTACCCACAGACTAAGGCTCACTCTATACTGTCGCGCTGCGAAACTGCCGAAACACAGGAAAGAAAAATGGAGTTTACGATCGCGAACTAGCGTTCTTAATTTCATCGGGGCTCATGTGGCCCTTTGCTAAATTACCATTTTTTTATAGTCTGCGTGCACGTCTGAATACCAAAGGGTGTCCCGCTAAACTGCGCCCTCAACTTACGGGCGAGGCACGGAGTGGTTTATTTTATTATTATTATTGCGCGTGCCGCCGCCAACCCCTCCCACGCGGTCGAAGTTTGGTGGCATGCCCTGCAACCAGTAACGGCGCGCGGCGGCAGGCACGCATTGCAGTCACGTGGCCAGGCTGCCGCCTAGCAGCACGCGGGGCCGCGCACCTTTGACGTAGACGTGCACGTCCTGGGTGATCTCCGGGAAGCCGGGCACCGTGGCGCGGCACGAGTAGCGGCCGGCGTCGCTGGGCCGCATCGCCGGGATGACGAGCGTCGGCTGGCGGGCCAGCACGCGCTCCGAGCCCTCGTGGTGCCACACAATGTCCGGCTTCGGGTTGGAGTCCACCTCGCACCGCAGCGCCACCTCGGCGCCTTCCTCGGCGGCCACCGTCTCGGCCGCGCTCTTGAACGCCGGACGGTCTGCGGGGGGAAATAATGAAGAGGCAGATTGGGTTACCACAAACGTCGTTGGCATGGATGGATGAATGGATGGATGGATGGATCGATGGATGGATGAATGTGCCTTAGCGCCTCAAACGAACATAGAGGATACATTCATGTCCGCAATGGATGTCTTCGCAACGAGTTTGGCAACCAGTGGGTTTTCTGCAACCTGTGCTTAGCACGCGTAAAAAGAAACAAAGAAATAGAGAAAGAAACACTTGATGTGACATGCTTTCGAAGGGGACAGAGAATTAGATGGTGAGAAGAAATTAAGAAAATTTCAGCCATAAGAGGGAATCAGCTGGCGCAAGACGGGGGCAATTGGAGATCTCAGGGTAGAGGCGTTCGTCCGGCAGTGCACAAAAGTAGGCTGCTGCTGCTGCTGCTGCTGCTGCTGCTGCTGCTGCTGCTGATGATGATGATGATGATGACACGTGAAGCTTTGATGATGAGTACTTCTTGTTGGGCTAGTCAGCGAAACATAGGAATTTGAAAAGGGGGCGCAAATTAACACACACACGCATCCCTAATCCTGTGTATACTTCGTCTGTGTGTGTGAGTTAATTCGCGCCCCATTTGTAACAGCTACATCCATGATTAATTAAAATTACCAGTCTCGAATACTGACCAGCCTGCCCTGGTCTAGCAGTTTGGTGTAAGTATAACTACTACATAGCGCGTCTACGTCCAAAACTTATAGTAAGCAATCAGCGACGATAGCGTAAACATGAGCAGTCAGTCTGTTGTACTGTTGGGAATTTTGTGAAGTGTTTGTCTCTGAATTGTGCGGACTAACTCGCCGTAAGAAAAAAAAACACTGCACCCCATTATGCTCAAAGCAAAGTCATTAGGTAGATGAATGATGGCTTCGGGAAAGGCTTACTTTCAGCAAGCAACGTATGCGCCATGACCAGGTGGTAGCGACCGCCAGCCGATAAGGTATCGCGATATATCTCAAGCTAGTTGTGAGATGTTCTCACTACTTTTCTTGCGTTTTTGTCGTCTTCGGAGAAGTTATTCAAACGCTGAATTACGGAATTATTACGAAGGTGTGATTTTATATCACTGGAGCGCGACGGTTTCATCAGGTTGCTCCAGTTATTCGGGACTTTTCACCACGAGCGACAAACTTGCCTACTCAGTCCCCGAGGTACTTCTGAAAGCAGAGCCGCCCACAACATTTTCGGCAACGATGAATGTATAGCCTTTTCTAATAGCGTTTACAGATAATATATTCAATCACCGTAACAACTTCAGACAAGGTTGCTGCCCTCATGTATTGGCGCGCACAGAAATATGAATCTGGCGGTTTTTTTTTCCCTTTACAGCCATGTTTTACAATAACAATGCAATAAGAAACAAAATAAAATGATTTAGTTATATAACGGTGCCAGTGGAAATGTCGGGCGGACGAGAAATCTCGGACTACAAGGCAACGACCAATGAACCGGCGTAATAAGATTTGGGTGTTTGGAAAACATGACGACTAAGCCACTTCTCACAAATCAGTATTCGCAGTCTCCAAAAAATTTGGGGGGAAAAAAGAAAGGAGAAAGACGGTGACACAGACATCTCACTTCCTAGCACTACACTTTGTCACGGTAGTAAAGGCACCCGGCAGTGCGAATGGCAATGCGAACCCTTCGCTATAACGAGCAAAATAAAATGAATGTCACCCGGAAGGGCGGTTATTGTTTAGGGTGGAATGAATTCGCTTTAAAGAAATCCTACACACTCGTTTCTAGAAGAATAACAAAATGAAAAAAAAAGGCAACGTCGGATAGAGTGAAATCGCATCGCAGAGGCCCTCCTCCAAAAGCGCGCGGCGACAAATGGCTATTGACAGCCCTTTCGTACTTCCTAAACGTGAAAAACGAACGCCCCGATGAGTTTAAAAAAGTAAGCACGAGAGAAAAAAACAACGTTGAAACGGGGGGAAAACGTCTCCTCGGCGAGCGAAGGCCTTGAGCGATCGGTGGTCGAACACGTAAATTTGGCGCACAAAGCGCGCAGCGCGCCGGAGTTGTCCCTATCGCCCTTAAAACGTCACGGCTTGTTTTTTCTCCAGCTCGGGAGATGTTTTGCAGGCGCCCCATTCGGACAAGCGAAAGCTCCCTAATCAAATTTTGCGAGCTCTCCCTTCCCTTATACGGCGGGCGCTGCACGGCTAGCTCTTACACGTTTCCTCGACTCTCCTCAGTCGCTCGTTCTATTTCTTCCGTATTTTTTTTTCATTTATTTCTGGCAAACGTAAGAAGTGGGGATATAAGGTGCAGGAAAAGGAAAGCGTCAAGTGCCAGCACACTCTGGGCATACAGTTCTAGCGAGAGTAAAAGAAAGAATCGCGGAAAAAGAAAAAGAAAGATCTGGTCTGGAGAGGGTAGCATAAAGGAAACAAGCGACACAGAACCGCATCGAAGAGCGCTACGCGTAGGAATACAAGGCTTACGAGACAGACAGATAGTGAGAAAGGAAGTACGCGAAGAGAATCGTAAACAAAGGAAGGGAAAGGGAAAGCAGAAGACGAGAGTGGGTGAGGGATAGGGGAAGGAGAAGAGACAAGAAGCCAGAGTAGTCGGTATGTATTGGCCAGCTCTACACACGAAGGCACATAAACTAACAGAAAGAAAGAAAGAAAGAAAGAAAGAAAGAAAGAAAGAAAGAAAGAAAGAAAGAAAGAAAGAAAGAAAGAAAGCAGTGCGAGAGGATCTCATTCGCTTCTAACGGCTGTCCCTCCGCCTTTCCCCTCTCTCGAACGGTATTTCCCCTTCGCGTTCCGCTCCACTTGCGAGTCCGCCATTTGCTTCTTCTGATACCCAGTCTCCTTCCCCCAACCAGCTACTTTCTTTTTTTTTTGCGTTATTTCTTTGCTCCTGTAGACACAGAAAGCAGCCCGACGTGTATCGCTGGCGAGCGAGCGCGTGTGTGTACGTGTATAATATATAACAGGCGTATTTGCGCGCGGGCCCTAAGCTGGAAGGGAAGCAAAGTAGAGTTATGACTTTCTCGACATTCTGTTTCGTTACAGCGGAGGGGAGGCAAAGAGGAGCCCCGGAATAGAGGTAGGAGTTGAGGGGAGGGAGGGGGGGAGAGAGACAGACAGCGCCCTTCTTTATTTCTCTCCGGACAGCCACGCCACGAAAGCTGGGAAGATTTGTTCAAACGGAATGTAGGTCAGAAAAACGCTCGCTTTGAAGAACGGACTAAAGCGAGCGGCGCGCGCACACGGCTGGCAAGGAAAGAAAGAAAAAAGCAAGAGACAGAAATTAAAGCGTTCGGACTTTTAGGAAAGCAGCGCGAAAGGGGGAAGCCCCGTCAGGGCCGCTTATACGCAGCGAAGATAACTTGCCGCCGCGGTGCCGGCTCATGTCACGAAGCAATGGATAACCGTTGCAGCGTGCCCTGCTTTCTTTCTCTATTTTTTTGTTTCCTTTCATCCAGATCCTACTAACTTGTTCCTTCAGCCGCGTTAAGATACGGCTTCGCTCACTGTCAAGGGATAGTTTAATGTATAACAGAAGGAAAAGGCCGAAAGGATCGCTCAAAGGAAATAAGTGCTTTGAGCTACTTCACAAGAAATTCTGCAAAGCCAGTCTCGCAAGTTTTACTCTCGTTCGCCGATCAATGTTAGGACAAAGGGCTACTCGTCTGCTGTTAAGCTTATTCAGCCTAGCAAAAAAAAAAGATTGAAAGCGCCCTGATAACCATCACATGCTCGGCGGCTGAAACAGCAACGAGGAATTGTATACGAGTTGGGATAAATTTTAATGACGTGCTCTCCGTAGAACGGTTGACGTGCTCTCCGTAGAACGATCCAAGTCGACTTGGCAACGTCTGCGAGAACTCTTGCGACGTGAAATGTAGAGAACGTCGAGGAACGCTCTATCGCGTGGCAATCCCCATCGGCGTGACGATGACCTCAAGAGCGACGTACATTGATTTTTGACGAAAGAGGTCTAAGGCTTAACTGCGCATCATATTTCGCCCGCTACCGCGTCTCTTCTTCGCCTCACCGGCGACGCTGTACACTGCGCGCCTTTTTTTTTTTCTTTTTTTGCCTGCAGGTATGGAAGAGTCGTAACGCTCCATTGTAGTGGGCGACTTAGTATTCTAACTCACCCAAACAACCATCCCGCCGCTTTTAGAAATTAAATTAAATTATGGGGTTAAACGTCCCAAGCAAAGCTGGGATTGCGATGGCCTTCTTAGGGTGGAGGGTGCCGGAATAATTTACACCGTTATAGGGCTTTAGAAGTACACTGCTGTTCTTGTATTCCGCCACATACGAATAGTGCAGCCGCGGAAGGGAATCGAACTTGCGACCTCGTTTTCAGCAGCACGCGCCATGCCCATTCCGCCGCCGCGGCGCTTACGTTGCAGTTTGTACCACGAGTGCCACGCTTGATTTTTAACCCTTTCCATGCCACCGGAAATGTCAAAGATTGCAGCGAGCTTGCCAGAAATTTGGCGCGCAGGCAGGTAGGCCGTGGGGGCAATGTAAGCATTCAAGTACCCCAAAACAAAGAGAAGTACCACGCACACCCCATTTATTGTCAAAAACTGCAATTAGACGAGAAAAAATTGACGGACGTATTCATCATCCGCTAAACAAATTTTTTTTCTCGTGACGGCTATACTCGTCCACTGTGCAGAAAGGGGTTTCGAACGTGTTTAAGACGTGACATCCTCCAGGTCCAGGGTGCTAAAGGAAGGTATTTATCCGGCTCGCGACAGCACTGCATGAAACCAATAATAGCTTATATGTTTCAAACGTACAGTCACTGAAATTGGCGCGAGAATCCCACGGCCAGCGCCAGGATCAAAGTGCGTCCGCCACGCTCCAGCTACAATAAACGAACAAACCTCAGAAAACGAAAAAGAAATTATTAAGGAAGGAAGGTAGAGGAGGGAATGTGTCGACGAGTTGCAAGATAAACTTGTGGTGCCTTACACTGCTCGCGTCCGAGCACACCTGCAAAACTTTGACGGTCGCTAAACAAAGCGAAACTCTACATTTTAGCGCTACAGCTATCCCGCTCCTACAGTGTTAACAAAGCCGGGATATGGCTGGTAAATGTCTTGGTTAGTCTAATACAGCTTAATCCTCGTTCGAGACGTCCATTAGAGCAGTCAGGGTGATCTGAGCCGTCAGACAACTCTGAATCAGCGTGTAGAATCAGCAACGTCGTTAAGTAACGTCTGAACTGTAGCTTCAGCCGTCACCGCAAGGTATACCGTAAGGTCGGGCGTTAACGTAACATTAAATCGCAACGTCAATGATAACGTCAGACATTAGTAACGTGAAAAAAAAATCGACCAACGCCCGTTCGTTCACCAAGAATCCAAATGTATCACAGCGCGACTTGGAACGAGGACAGAAACCGCAAATCAGACAAACGCTTGTCCTTGAGTGCTTTTCGGCATTTTGTCTCCGTTCCAAGTAACGCTGTTACAGACTGCGTTCGGATCGGAATGAAAAAAAAAAGAGATCCCGCATATACTCACAGTGGATGTTGAGTGTGTGCGTAGACTTCGTCGTTCCGACATCATTGCGTGCCTCGCATGTGATCGTGTCTCCGTTGAAGCTTCGCGTCACCCTGGGCAGGACCAGCTCCGTCGTGTGGTCGCCCGCGATGATCTCGTCGTTCCTGAGAGGAGTAGACAAGCCGAGAAATGGCTCAGCGACGACTGCACTTTTGAGTGAATGCGCATTTTTAACGGGTTTCCCGGCACTCTCGACGCAACACTTTCTTTTCCCCTCGGTAAATATAGCGGCTGAAATTATAGGAGTAAAACTTCTCTTTACTTTTCGAGTTCTTACGCGTGATCTCTTAAGATGCGCAAGAGCGGATCGCAGAGAAACGTGGTTGTTGAATGAAACCGACAGTCGCCGTTTGGTTACATGCACGGGATTACGTCAGGGCATCGTCATTATATATAGAGAGGTTTGTTGTGCGGGACGCTGAGAAACTAAATATAATTGGCGCGAGCTGAAATAAAAAATGCAACGACCCTGTTTCACGGAGTTAGTAATGTTGAGCCGAAATGCCGAAATAAACTGCGCAGGCGAGAACACACGCACTCGCGCAAACACACACGCACACGTAGACGCACGCAAATGCACACAGACGCACACACCCACCCACCGCGAGGAGGTAATCAGGTGCGTAGTCTTTCTTTATCTTAAGCTCTAAGGGCTTTTACGTCACTTTCATTTCAGCAGACAAGCACGGAGAACACGCTCGCCCGACAGGGGCGGTACGCCCGCTTTCTCCTGTTAAAACAAAGTTTTCCAACACGAGAGATCTGAAGCTGACACGAACGAATAGCAGATCAAGAAACGCGGAGTGAGTGCGATGGGTGCGTTGGGAAGCTACGTCCTCCAGGAGGCAGAATTAAGGGCCTTTTTTTTTTTTAACGAGAAGCTTCAACAGCCGCCCCGAACCCGGCCGGCCTGTTGCAAGTCAGCATCGCCGGAGAGGTTTTTTTTTTTTTTTTTTTTTTTGAGACGGCCAGTTTTGTGGTGCGCCGGCGAATACAGACGAAGAAGGGCACAGAGGCGACAGACTCCTCGGGGAAAACGCGTCGCGAATGCCAAAGAGCGACTGGGCGCCCAAGGGCACGAAACTCGAGCAGACAGCAGCGACACGCTCGCCGCTGCAGGGCCGCACAGCAGTTGCGCGAGATCGGCTCTCGAGAGCAGCTAATTCAAGCCACCCTCGCCACCGCTACTCCTTCACCTCCTCGCTCGAACGCGCGCGCAAGCGCGCGAACGCACGCAAGTAGCGGAGAAGAAAAAAAAATCGCTAGAAAAAAAAAACCACGGGTCTTCGCGCTCTTCAGTGACAGTGGGCCCAGACGCGAAAAGAACACACAAACCCTGATCAGGAAATGGCATCTCGATGCGGCAGCGGCGGCGTGCAGCGAGTACCGGCGGCGCGGGCAAACCTCGCCGCCCGTACTCACTCCACCCGCCTCCCCCTCCCCGAGGCGGCGCGTGGGTGGGTGGGTGAGTGAGCAGGCAAGCGCCACTGCTTTGTTTCTGGCTTTTCCACCTGGCGTACCGAAGCGCGAGTGCGCGTCTATCTGCGCGCGCATGTACCACGGCCCCGGGAACGAGAAATAAAGCTTTCAAAACTCGGCATCTTTCCAATCGCCAAATGCATCGCCGTAAACACGGCTTTCGGAAAGCGCGGACGCCGGAGCGAGTTGAGAGCGCGAGCCGTCGGCGCGCCTTCGCCTTGTCGAGTAATCGGTGCCGATTCATGCGCGCGCGCGTGCGTGTGTTCGTGCGTGTATGTGTGCGCGCACGCTGAAAAGTGAACGCGGAACCGACAGAAAACATCTAAACGCGACGCAAGTGGGGCTACGGCCCTAGTCGGTCGCATCTGTTGTCGGTTCCTCCTCACCTCAATTTTCCTGTCCCTTTCTTTCTTTCTTTCTTTTTCTCTTTCTTTCTTTCTTTCTTTCTTTCTTTCTTTCTTTCCCGAAACAGGCGTTTTAACGCGCTTCCTGTCCGTACACAAGCCAAATGCGGGTCAATTTAGCAATCACAAAAGGGAGACCCCCCTCCCCCCCTGCCCCTTGGTCTCCGCCCTCCAGCCGCTCACCTCCCTTTCGCTCGGACGAGGAGAAAAGAAGGTGCATCGATGGCGGTGCTCGAATAAGCGGCTTCGATCCACGCGCAGCACCACTTACGAGCGAGAGCTATGGGTGGACAATCAGCATTACAAAACATGAAGCGTCCCGCGAAAGCTTTCCGCCTCGCCCCCCTTTCTCCTAGCCACCCCCCACCGCGACCTCCTCGCGCACAATCTCCGTGCCCGCGGTGTATAGCATATATACCTTCCAATGCTCCAGCAGTGCGTCGTTGGTGCTTGCTTCACGCATAGCTTTCGACTCCATCTCGCTCTCTCCTACCGCTGCTGTACTCTTCACAAAGTCTGACTCCCCCCGGCCGCCGCACCACTCGAGATGGAGAATGCGAGTGTGTCCGCTTCGGTCGGCGCGGCGGTCGATGCGTTCGGTGGCAATATCGCGCCTCCAGATCCTGCCACGGGGGCCCGAACCCCGCCAGCAACCACCCCCGGGTCCACTCCTTCTCCCCTCTCTCGATCGCGCTTGATGAATGCGACTCGCCGCCAACACAGCGCGGGGGCTTTTTCCGGGACAGGCAGCTGGCTCATTCGTCCGCCGATCCCCGAGGTGCGATAATGAAAAGGGCGTCGAGGGGAGAAAGGAGGCAAGGAACGACGCGATTTGTTGTTGCCTTCTACGTGCGCTCACCGATTCCGTTTGCCCGAGTCTGCGGCGGCGGCGGCGTACGACGGCGGGCGCTGACGGCAGAGGCGCGGGAGAATCGCCGTATATATAGATATATAACTCTCTCGCTTGTGGAGCGGCGAGATCTTTCCCGTACAGGCCGACGTGAGCATCGCGCCGTTATTGCTCGGCCGTCGCGAACGGCCCTTCCACCAGACAAGTTGAGAGGGGGAGAGATATAAATGAGAAGCGAAGGGCAGAAAAGTAGGCGGCTGAAGAGGCGAATGGGAGCCTGAAGGGGTTCCGACATCGAAGTAGTCGGTGAAGTGCGCGCACCAAAAGTGCCTCTGAAATTGCGTTCTCTTCTTGGCTTCACCATCTTGTTTCCTAAAGGTACTGTCAGGAAAGTGGGAGGAGGAGGATGTTACGTATTCGCTACACAGCTATCTTCCAAACACTCCCCGAGATGTGGAACCGCGTATAAAGACTTATAGCCCCGTCAATGAAAGGCAAACGTAACTGGCCGGCTCCGCGTGCAATACGGAAAGCTATGCTGTTGTGAAGTCAGGGGCCCGACCGGTCACGAAGACTCCATGGCTGATGGCGTGCCAGGTGCCGAGAGAAAGAGTGGCGCAGAGCGACGTCCGAGCGATGAGAAAACAAGTTTTATGCACAACTTTACAAGATCATGATTTACTAGAACGACTCTTTGATTCTTGGAGTCGTTCATGTCAAAGTCTTTACCTGTCTCAGCACAACCTCTCCAACACCCGAGCTCCGCTTTTTAAGCAGTTCATTTCCCCCTTTCGGTCGTCGAAGGAAATTCAATGTCCGTCTTCTCGGCCAATCGGATACCCGCCACGGTGGCTTAGCGGCTATGGTATTGCGCTGCTAAACACGAGGTCGCGGGATCAAATCCCAGACGCAGCGGCCACATCTCGATGGGGGCGAAATGCGATAACTCCCATTTCCTGTGCATTGGGGGCACGTTAAAGATTCCCTGGTGGTCGAAATTATTCCGGAGTCCCCCACTACAGCGTGCCTCATATTCAAAATCGTGGTTTTGGCACGTAAAACCGCACAATTCAATTCAACTTAAATTCAGTTCGGATAGTTGTAACTGGCGCGCAGTCTGGAAAATCCGACCCACGGTGTCGCACCACCCCGCTGGACTCCGGTGTCCAACCTTCGACCCGCCCTCGATGCAACGAAGACGCAATTTCATGTGAAACTGGGATCGACGCTGTTCCTGCGAAGTCGCCGGCGTAGGCTCCTTGCAGCAATTACTAGAATGCGCATGTAGGTACAATGAATCTTTACCATTTATGTGAGCATTGCACCTGTTTTATACTCTATACTAAAATGAAGCTCTTTGATGCTATAGCTGTAGCTCCTTAGAATTTCGCTCGAGTGGAATCCGTCCCCTAATGCTTTCGGTTTGACCTTTCAATTCTAAGTTAGCTAATCTGTGCAAGGTCGAGTTAAAACAATCCATCGCCACTAATTGATAAAGAAAAAGGAAAGGACGGCGCCTATTAAAACGAATCGTTTTTATGAGGAACGACAAATTTGTAGATTCACCTGATTATTTTATTGCTGCGAATTTACAATAGGGCAAGAAACAAAAAATGACAGAATAAACTGGTAGTCCCTTTTCAGTTTTATGACAGGCGTTTGTACAAGGTTGAGAACAGCACGCGATTCATTCACGAAACACCATAACGGCCGCTACACCTGCGCATTGCTTCAGTCCCCTAACATGCCCCGGTTACATATTCGTCGCCACGTTCCTTTTGCCGCGAACAGGCCATCGGCCGTAGTGAAACGGCTTCGCGCGGTCATTACTTCGCCGGTGCGGCAGAGAGTCATGCACATGGGCGCGCGTCGAGCGTGCCATTATGCTTCCAACTTCGGAAGCGCGCGGCATGTCGAAAGTTCCCACATTACTAGATCGGGCTCTTTTTTTTGTTTTTCGTCTCTTGCGAGCGCCTTCTCGTTTAGCATAACGGGTCACACACGCACGCACGCACACACACGTACGCACACGCGTGCAATGGTGTAACAGCGACTCCCGCGGCAACTGCGATGCATAGGCGCGTTCCTCCGTTCCCTCGGCGCAACTACACGCGATGGCAACGACAAACGCGAGTGGCCTGCGCAAAGCGTTTGCATCTTGCATTCAAGACACGGCGACGAATGCCTACTCAGTGTTGGCCCGCCCTTACCACTAACCTCAATGGCGCAGCGGGAGCCTGCGTTGTTGCGTGTGCCAAGCAGTGACCCCCCCCCCCCCCCCCGCCACTTTCCGTTCCCCACCGACCCCCATTGTTCCTCACACCCTCCCACAGAGCCCCCCCCCCGCACACGCACACACACACACACACACACACACACACACACACACACACACACACACACACACACACACATACACGCACACACACACACACACGCTGCTTTAGGGGATCGCTGTTCTCCCGAATGCTCCGGCTGCTGCTCACGCATTCGCAATGCAGCGCGTCGGGGATAAGGGGGAAGAAGGGAGGCACCTTTCGGTCGGGAACGACGAAGCGACACTTTTGAATATTTCAAAGCACGTCCCTGTCATTAAGATACTCTCTTTCTGCTCCGCGGGGCGCAGCAGCTGTGCGCGTTGCACTTTTGGGAGGTTCGCCGAGCAAGCGCGGCAAGAAAGAAAACAAGAGCGGCTCATATGTAAACTATTAACGTCACTCAGAAAGAAAGTCAACGCCCCGATCCGCTCAGCCACGCGCACAGCACACACGCACATACACACCCCGTGGAGTACAGGGGCAGTGTTCGTATGTGTCTGTACGCACCGCGTGATCTCTTCCTTTGCGAAATCCGCTGCGCACGGAGCTTGAGCTACGAGTCGTTTCCCGCAATAATATAAAAAAGGGTGACGAAAGCGGGAGCCTCAGGGCTGTGATGGAAATCACTTGCGGCGGAGACCCTTCCTCGTAAAACGCGGTGAAAATCGCCGAGTCCGCCGCGGTCGCGTCCGAGAGAGTTGGCGAGCGATTTCGTTGCCTCGTGTTCTACACGCGTTCTACTCACGCGTCAACGACAGGCACGCACGTTCTGGTACAGCTGGTCCGATCTATTCGTTGTCGCGAGCGCGTCTATCGGTTTGCGAACGTCAAGAAGCACTCGACATGCGCTGACGTGACGCTGCAAAGTAAACTCGAGCGATAGCGGTAAGCTGATCGATTCATTGCCTGCACGTGTCTCTGCGGCTTCCTGCCCTGCATAGCAAGGGTAATGCATGCAACTAAGAGCGCCATCAAAGGAGGAGGCCGACTCGGTCAAAGCAAGTGCACTCAATACTTCTTTCTCCGGATCGAACACAAGAAAGTAATAAGAAAAGACAGGGAGATAACTGAATTTTTAACGAGAAGAAAGAGGAAACAATCGACCGTCTCGCGTCTGCATATTTTTTAATGAAACTTCCTCGATTCGCCTCTCAAAAAGTACCGGGTGAATCGATTTCGATTCGGTCTCCGGCAAAGGAGTAATAGATGGCTCCCCAATCGACGCCAGGGGCAGCAGCTTATCTTACCTGTACCACTTGTACACGATGTCTGACGGGTTGGCCGTGGCTTGACAGTGAAACCGGACGTCGTCGAACTCCGATATCTTGTCGGACTCCACCGTCAAGGTGATATCGGGAGGATCTGCACCGAAAGAGAGGAAACGCGGTTA
Organism: Dermacentor variabilis; assembly: GCF_050947875.1. Lineage (NCBI taxonomy): Eukaryota > Metazoa > Arthropoda > Arachnida > Ixodida > Ixodidae > Dermacentor > Dermacentor variabilis. The sequence goes on from NC_134572.1 coordinate 145,542,159, forward strand.
GGCAATGCGGAAAGAACAAAACAAAACAAAGGTGGCAGCTAAACGTTAAAACGAAAACGAGAAGCGATCGGAGAGCGTGACTGAGGCCCTGGTAAGATAGGGATGATCTGACAGCGAGCACCAAGGAAGACTGGGTTCCACACGGAGTAGCCTCAACCTGGTGCTAGCCACGAGGCTACTATTGTAGCCACGAACGCCCCTTTTGAGTCACTAGGAGCCGGCTACGCTGAAAGTTGTTTTGAGGTAATGGAGAAAGTGAAGTGAACCTGGTACGGCATTATTGGCGATGGTAACTACGCGAACTTAAAACGGTCCGAGACGGTTTTTATGCGAAGCATACTAGCCGCACAACCACGCTCTTCCTTGCTGCGCCGCGCGCGGCCGCGTAGCTACCATATGACGTCATAACAGCTGCAAAAGCGGAGGCTCAACTCGTGCGCTCGCTTGCGGCCGCGTAGCTACATAGCCGGGTCTCAGCTCGTGCGCTCGCCTGCGGTCGCACAGATGGTACTGCGGCCTAACTCCCGCTCCTCCCGCTAGGGCACTGACGTCACAACAGCTGCAAGCCGGGCTCAACTCTTGCGCTCGCCTGCGGTCGCACAGCCGGTGCTGCGGCCTAACTCCCGTTCCACCCGCTAGGGCACTGGCGTCATAACAGCTGTATAAAAGAGCGGCGCGCTCTCGTCGAGGCCAGTTGTATAGCGCGATGGCGGGAAAGGAAAGGGCCGCTCGTCAGACCGCAAAGCGCAAGTTACAAAGAGCCACGGAAACGGCCGAAGAACGAGAAGTTCGGCTTGCCAAGCGACGTGCACAGTACGCGGCTAAACAGCAGCGTTCCTCCACAGAGTCCGAGGTAAAGGATGAAGTTGCGAGTGTATCTGGGAGTACTTCTACTCGCTCGGAGCGGCGAAATGCAACCAAGCGGAGAATACGTGCCGAAGAAACTCCGGAACAGAGGCAACAGCGTCTCTAAAAGGAAAGTGCTTACAGGAAGAGGCAAAGCGAGAAACGAAAGGAGCAGCTCGCAGAAGAGATGGTTTTACTACAGACGCAAGAATACCGATATTGGTTTGAAAGTAAAGGAATAAGCAGAGTAACGCATGAGTTATTTCTTCGTCTAGCCGAACCAAATATAGCCAAGCAACAGCAGTTCACCAGGCTAAACAGTGGTTCAACAACTAAAATAAAGGCTAGTATGCTTCGCATCCTGGGCTTAACCTTAGCTAAGCCACAGCCATTTTTTGAATACATTATGCTAAGGAAGTATTAAAGCCTGCAAAAAAGGCACTGGCTGCTGCTTCTCGGATAACAGCAATACGCAATGAAAGAAAGTACGTGCCCAACGCCACACACGAAAGAAAGAGGGGGGATAATGACCGTAACAACAAATGTCGCAGTTTTGCCCGAAAGGCGAAGCACCGATAGCGATGGCAAATTAGTGGCTAACTGTACCAAGTGAGGATACTAGATTTAGCGGCCGTATAAACTTGTAAACATTCGCTTACTAACTAAATTAACAAAGACAGAATGTGTAAGCGTGACTGAACGAGGACGTAGAAAGAAAGAGGCACAGGCAGACAGAGCTGTTTTTGTGTGTCTGCTTCTTTCTGCTTCCTTGTTCACTCACGCTTACACATTCTATTATGAATTCGAACCAACTAGCTGCGCGGGCGCGCACTTTGCTCACGTCGCAGGTCGCTTTCAAGACACACGAACACCGGCAACGCGTCCCTACAGCGTCCGCCATTCGCGGGCTCAACGCCGTAGTAGACGCCGCGGTTGTCTCCACTCTGTACGGAGCGGCGGGCGAGGAGGACATCGAGGCACCCATCCCCCTAGCAGGCGCCGGAGAAGAACGCCCCTCCTCCCTTGCCTGACCCCCCTGCCTCGCGCGCGACAGGAGAGGGCACACTTCCGGCCCGCGTTCGTCGATCGTGTACGCGAGATTCAACCGCGTTCGCAGGCTCATCTTCGCAAGTTTTCACTCACACATACAGCATACGGCGCGCGGCGACGGTTTTATCCGCCCCCTGGACTCTATACGGAACCTCACGGCGACGGCGAAAGCAGAAATGCGCCTTAAGTGTCCATATAATTGAAGTCGCAATGAAAGTCACTAAAGACATGCATATCTGGAGCCATGTCGCAGAAAGGCGCGTGAAATAAGGCGCGGGGAGGTGGGGCAGAGAATGAATTTAGGAAAGCTAATGAACTGGTTAGTCCTCACTACAACGCCATCGCCTACAAGTTGCAGGCGCGTACGCGGGCGCGTGATTGGGAGTCACGGCGTTGGGACATAGTAGGAGACGAGACAACTTGGCATTCGTAAAGGGATCGACGCGGTTTTACCGACTGCAGAGGTGCCGTCCGCGATGAAGAACGACGTGGCGAGTGCTAAATCGAATGAAAGCGTTCTCCTGGCACCTACCGAAATAACCGCATCTTGCCACTGCGCCGCCGCTAGAGCGCAACAAACTATCTTAAAGTTCCATCTGCCGGGACATTCGATCAGTATCGAGTTGGGAGCAGAGTCAGTAGAGGACTCTGTATATGGATATATATATAGTCAATCTTATTTGCTTCTTTTTTGTGTCTCGGTATTTCCAAAATATTTCGAGGAATGAGAGAGATCGCTCCGGCAAAATCCGCACGCCCGATGGTCCGCCGCACGGTGTACAGGTTTCTGCATCCAGGAAGTGTACACACACAAGTTGCGTCCACAACGCGCACACAGGGCCTCCCTGGCTTTTACGATAGACACACTTTATAGTAGCGAGAGTTTGCCGTCTCTATTCAGGGAAGCGCAGTAGATGTACAAGGAACCAGGTAAAACGTATACGAAAGTAACGGCAGAACGCACGGAGCGAAAGAGAAAAAAAGAGAAAGACGCGGAGTAACGGTAGAACCCACGGAGCAAAAAAAAGAAAAAAAGAAAAAACGATGCGGACAGCGTAGATGTGGCCAAGTCTCACGGCAAGAAGAATGACATCCGTTCACAAAACTTGGCGAACGTGAGCCAACGCAAATACGACGTAGGACACTCGCGCATCGGTCAACAGGTATCCGAGATAACAAGAAAAGTCGGCAAGTAGCAGCGAAACCCTAGGCCTACGTCAAGAGGCTGCTTCGCTCAAAAGAAAGAAAGAAAGAAAGAAAGGAAGAAAGAAAGATGGTGAGAAACCGACAGGCAGCATGAAGAGGTGTGCGCTGCGAGTAAATTGGAATTCCCGTCGTGCCTTGCGTGTTTCGCTCTTATTCTGCGCAGACTCTGATACCGCCAACGCCGATAAGCTTGCTTAGAAGTGGCTTTCCCGTACTTTCTCGAAAAAAAAAAATGATAAAGAAGGAACCGCAGTGCGAGAAAGGAACGGCTATATTTCTCTCCTCGCCACTAGACGCACTGGGCCACCCGTTTATTCGTGTCTGCGACAACAATCGACGGTGCTTCCCTCTCGTGGAGCCATTGAACGGTGGCACACTGTAATACAAAAACGGGAACGAAAAATAAAATGCTCTACACCGCCCCCAAGAAAAAAGAAAAAAAAAGAAATGAGACTCCAGACAGGTAACATAAAAACTCGGAAATGTAATCGAACCAAAGCCAGCGCATTTGGTCGAATCTAACTGCGCTCTCCCACGTTCAATATCTCTTTCTTTCCTTCGCCTGCCCTTTATTATCCCTGTCTACCCCACTCGTTCAATAACCGCTTAGCTTCGGCATTTTATTATTATTTATTTTTTCTCGCTTCGTCTCAAGCTTTAGTAGTTACTCCTTCGCAACTCGGGCCTCCCGAGACGAATTTCACTTTATATTTACGCGCTCGAACGTGTGTCCTCAAAACTCGATTAAGCGAATTTGACTCAAAATGCCATCAGCGAGGTAACCTTTTCGCAGTACCTCGTGTCTTTCGTACTGCGGGCCACTCTGGGACACGCTACACGTTTATCAATCGATTGAGCGAAAAGAAAAAGAGAAAAAGACAGAAAAAAGAAAACGAGAAAGACAAAACCAGACAAGACGCTCACTTATTGCAGGCACGCCTCGACCTTTTGCTCTATCTCAGGTTTAGACATCACGCATCACGTCAAGATACACCGTGTCGACGCTCCGGTAAATGTGTTAAAAGCTTCTAAAAACAGTGAGCCGTCTTTTAAAAAAATTTTCTAGCGCTGTGATATCATGTTTCCTATCTTCCGAACTATAATGACGCAACAAATATTTTCCGGCAGAACTGATCTACGATCGCTATCCGAGTACGCGAATAGCCGCACCGCGTCGCACGTGAGGCGTGAACTCCCGCGCTTCTCTTCGGACACGCTGCGTCATCTAGCGGAGTTGCCACGAAGTACGCGCATGCGCAGTGGCGCGTACCCGATGACCCAGGCTGACGTGTAAGAGGTTCACCGAAGATTTGCACATACCGTGTGGCGCAAACCAGTATCACATACCCGGTGACACATACCCGTAGGAACGAACCACATTTTTCTTTTAGACTGCACTACCTTCGGGATTGCGCCACATGTTTAGATCAAACCATCTTCTTGAGCGGCCCATATATTTGGCTACGCAGTTACACAGGTAGCCGGAAAGAAAACCTGGTCTAACAATGCTAGGAATGCTGTCCGCATTAAAGGAATTGGCAAAAGGTCGCCGATTTATCGTGTAGCATACGATTAGGGGTGAGGGGATGGGGTGGCAAATGGATATCAGTACATGTTTTCTATGAGCGTGAAAATAAGGAAAGCGACACGAACAAGCATGCTAAATGTGCCCCCAAATTTAGATAGTTGGGACCACGTAGATGTGTTCAGGAAAGGAGACACTCACATCATCATCATCAGCTAGGGACGTGAAATGTGTTGTAAGTAATGAATGCGCCGAGTAAAAGAGTCGCTTTTGAAAAACTAGACTTTATTTACTTATTTATTCTTTTAGCGCGGCTACAACATTACTTGAACTTAGTCTCTTTCTCTTACTGCTAACAGACTGTAATCCCCGAATACGCGCAAGAATAGGCAGTGCCACCTGATGGCGCCAGCCAAGAAGAGTGATCGAAAATTTACTTCAGCAGCAACGAAGTCTCGCGACCCAGTTCAGCTTCGAAGCCGCTATTTCCCCTTGACACTTTCGTACGCTTTGAAGAACCTTTCGGGGGAGTTGGAAAGCGGCAGCCTTGATTGGAAGTGAAGGCATCTCTTTCGGCAAAATGTACACACGGTACGCACAGGAGAAGTGATAAAACCAACGCGACGCGTGCTTCGTTGCACGGTGCCCCGCATACGTTGCTTCGGGTATTGCAACCCTCGTTTACGAGCACTGTATGCGTGTATATTCTGTATAGGAGCTCGAGAAAGCACAAATTGGGACGCGACGTGCTTTTTTTTTTTCTTGAAAAGAAAAAATACCGAAGCTGAACGACGTGTGGATGGACGAGGCTATCGACCGCGCGCGGTGTCTTTCAGGAAAAATCGCGCAAAGGGGCCCTCAATTTAGACCTCTGCGGGCTACAGATAGGTTATACAAATTGCGTACAGGTGACGTTGGGCTATAGCTGGTGCGAGGCTTCGAAACCATGTGTCGTCAAAAATAAAGCAAAAGAAGAAGAAATAAACCGAAAGAGTGTCAAACTCGCAAATAACGGTTGCGTGTAGCAGAGAGATACAGCGAGTGAAGTAAAAGTAAAGCAAAAAAGAAAACAGGGAGCTAACTAGAGCATATCTCCGGTTGGCTAGCCTGTACTGGGGACGTAGAAGAACGGGTGGAAAGAATTTAGGAAAAGAACGCAAAAGAAAAACAAACCTTTAACGCAGAGTAAATGCGCACGAATGCCAACGATTTTTCACAGACTGACAAAAAAAGAAGTTAAATTGTATAATGTGACGCCAATGCTGCAACGAAGAACCCAAGAATCCAAACCGCCTTCGTCCACGTGTTCCAGAGCTTCAGAGTTCCGCTAGCGACGTACAGGGGCGGCTCTATCGCAGCGCCTGTTGAAGCGATATGGCTACGAGAGCCGTGCCCCGTATACTATTGAGAGAGAGGTGCGTACCATTCAGTTGCCAACAGGGGAGGGGAGAGAGAGAGAGGAAAGGGGAAAGGCAGGGAGGTTAACCGGAGAAAAAGATCCGGTTGGCTACCCTACACTGGGGAGAGAGGGGAGGGGGAGGTAAAGTGGTAACAAAGTAGAGATAAGGAAAGGAAGGAGCGTAGACACACAATCACAATCGGTCACTGGCACCGAATACTGTCATCGCACAGCACAGTGACACTTGCCGCACTATCAACATCTGTTCAGGCTACAGCCGCCTGTCCAATTCTGTCGCCCTCAAAAACCGCAACAGTGCCTTCGTCGCCCTCTGCTGCGATGGCTTGTGATGGCGGTATTTTAAAATAAGTTCCTCTGTGAGAGGTCTTTGGTCAAAGCGCGCTATCGCGGTTGCGAGTGATTGTCTCTGTAAGTTATATCGAGGACAGGGGAAAAAAGAACAGAAGGCGCGGCCGGCCAGCAACGGGGCGCCACATGTACTCACACTTGACCTCCATGCGTATGGTGGCGAGCATGGGTTGCTTGAGCGCCTTGTTCTCGGAGCGGCAGGTGAAGGTCTTGCCGTCGTGCTCCCGGCTCGGGCTGAACGTCCACGTGAGCGCCGCGTTCGCCCGCTTGCCGTCTGACATGGGCTCGGTCTTGTACTCGACACCATTGGTCACCACGTTGCCGCTGCCGTCCAGCCACGTCAGCTGCGGCGACGAGAAGAACAGCCGGTTATTAGAACCGCGTGCAGTGTCGCATCGCTCTTAAGACAACAATCGAAGCAGGGGAGGGGGCCTCTTTAGACCACGAGCTGACGTCTCAAAGGCAGCGCTCTCGCCGTATGCAGGATGACACACACACGCACACAAAAAGCACGCGCGCGCACATGCACGCGCACGCACGAACGAACTCAAACACACACAAGCCCGCACACACGCACGGCGCTCTCACGGGCTGGGCCATATAATGTCGCGCTGTTGCGCCTGTGAATATATGAAACACTACCTCGGCCCGTAATATATAACGATTATTTTTTCGTATTCAATTCTTTATGCCCTTCGCCATTGGTTTGCACGAAACCGCGCCCTCGCTATTACAGAGATCGACCAATCGGTGAGACGGACGATAAAGAACGATCGATTACAATCGAACGAAAATAAGAATGAATAAATAATACGGATCAAGAAGTGGAAGTTCAGAATTTTAAAGCTTTGTTGTCGGGCGAATTCGCGCCCAGAAAGACAAGCAACACTCGAACCGCAACGACAGGGGCGAGCACAGCCGTCTGTCGTCAAATTTAATCCCGCGGTTCAAGTGCGTCTCCTATTTATACATGTCTCACTGTAGATTCCTTGTACGAATAGAAAAACAAAAAACGAACAAGAACAGCAAACAAAAACATGATACGGGAGGAGGGGGGGAGGGCTCATGTTTTTTTCTTGTTTTTCTCAATTTCTTTCACTCACTCCCAGTTGCGCTAACCTTAAGGAAACGGCGCCAAACATTTAGACAGCGTCTGTTCGGGTCCGATTGCTCATTTATCGGTAAAGCAAAACAACACTCATTTAATAGGAACCGAAGGCTTCAGTTTCGAAAGGTATGCGAACTTCACCCCCCCCCCCCTCCCGCCAATATGGCCCAAACATGAGGAATAAAAAAAAAACTTTGAAATTACTGTCCTCACACTGACGCCGAGGTACCAGCAAGAAGTTTCTGAAAGGAAAGCCGGGCCTTAATATTTTCCAGTTATATTGAACCTCTCGTTCTCCAATTGAGTGAAAATATTTTTTTTTTGCTGAATATTATACAAGTATAAATTGATTGAGTGTGTAACTTCAGTGTTCATTTATGCAAAACTAAGCCGGTTCGGCGAAAGAACGCGGGCGAATCGTCATTTTCTACAACACGTGGAGAGTCGGTTTCTATTCCGAACAAAGTTCATCTCCAGGAGAGAAAAAGAAAAAAAGAAAGGCTTTCAGAGTGCCTGGTCGAGCGATATGTCCCCAATTTACCCCGACTCGAATCGTCCGGGCGTATACCAGGAAGCGATCGCCTTCCTTCATCTTAATTTCCCCGACGCTCACAATTCTCCGAAACGCAAACCGCGAAGCTGCGTTTTAAGGAAGCTGAAAAGGAAGCGCAGGAACAAAACGCAGGAACAAACGCTGGCGGGAGAAGCGAGACGACGACGCGGTGCATACGCGAGGTGACGCGATTAAAGTTCACGAGGCCGCAAAAGTTCAGCTCTCGCCCGGGGCCAAAAAGAAGAAGCCCCGAGGATCTATCCAACTCCACCGTCCTCTTCTTCTTCTTCTGTGGCGCGAAAAAGTTTTCGCTACGAATGGGCGACAAGCGCCCACCACGGGACATGCTTGGCTGATCGGAGGCTGTACGGTAAAAGCGAAGGCGGAAGTAGGCGAGAAAAAAAAAGCGAGCAAGCACGAGGCGCGAGCGCGCGTTCACCGCACCCCCGACACGCTTCGACCTAAGTCGCGCCACGCCAAACGAGCGACTTATAGGCATCACTGCCTTGCAGCCCTTCCCAATACTGACTCGCTTATTTCGTTCTTTCGTTTGATTCCATCTATCCGTACGTACCGGTCGGGGCGCGACGACAGCCGCGTGCCTGAGACGAGACAAGCGAACCATCGCAGCGGAACCCGCCCACGCCCGGTGCGCTGCGATTGAGTTCCGAAGAGGCGCGCGCGCCCTCCCTTTCCACCTTCCTTCTTCCTTTCTATTCCCTCATTCCCATTGTTCTTTCTTGATTATTTCCAGGATTCGCGCCAATCGATTGCCCGAGCGGAAAAAAGCATCGCTTTCCACGCATTACCGTGATTGCTCGCGCATATTTCACATTCCCTTTTCGACTGCCGGCGCCGTTTCTCTCTCACTCACTCTCTTCCTCATCGGTACGTCTCTCCCTCGCTCTTCCCACTTTTGCTTCTCCCGCCGCATAGATTTGTCTGTCTGGCCTATCTCCCCCTCCCACCACGCTCCTCCCTAGTTCCCGATTTCTCACCCGTTCGTCGTCCCGAACCGAGTTGGAAACGCGGCCGGCGAAGTGTCTACGTGCTCGGGGCCAGCTGCGTCGGCGGGCGCAGCCCGGCGTGCGGCACGCGTTTGAACCGAGCCCGCGAAATCGAACGCGCGCGAGCACGCACGCGGATCGGCGTGTCGCCTCCAGGCACGCAGAAAGGGCGGCGATGAGAGGGGAGCGCGGCGAAAAACAAAAATTGCTCACGAAACTGCGCAAGACGGAAAGACACGCGAACTAATTTGTACGTGTGAGCGAATAAAAAACCGTTTGCCTCCCCCTTTTCGTGATTTCCTAGAGTAAAAAAGAAAGAGAGAGAGAGAGAGAAACAAGGGGGAAAAGAGAAACAGAAAGATATCGCGACACAATAACGCCGCGAAATGTCAGCAGACGAGGAACAGACATTGAACGTCACGGTGGCAGGCTGTACAGATCTGACGCCCGACACTACACCCTTTCGTGATCGCTCCGTTCCTGTCCCATGCCTTTCTTTTTACCCCCCTTCTAGAATGATCGTTTGTTTACCGATTACTTTCTTCGTTTTTTTTTTACCTCGCTATAATCGCTCGAGCGTGCGTGCGACGTTCTGGTCGTGTCTGCGCCAGGTCCCAGGCTGCCAGCAAGGGGAAGGAAATTGGGAGAGGTGAAAAAGGGAGGGACGTGGGAGGGACGCGATTGATTACATGACAAATGTGGTTGCCATCGAAACACGCGGTGCGGCGCGAATCTCTACAAGGTGCTATACACGTCGGGAGAAAAGAAATATCCAGGCATGACCGAACGAGAACGCGGAAAGATGGTGAGGGAGAGATAGTGGAGAGCGCGAGAGGGTTCGCCGGATCCACGCGGTACCGTGGCGCGGCTGCGTTCTCCGCGAGTGTGACGACACACGCTCGGATGATGTAAATGCGCCCAAGGCCCGTGGGCATGACGGCGCGCGGGCATTCGTCATTGTACGTGCGCGCGGTGTCGAAACAATGCCAACTTTCTTTTTTCTTATGTGAGAACGAGCTTTGCCGAAAAAAAAGAAAGCAGCAGTTTCGCCCGAAAGGCGAAGCATCGATTGCGATAGCAAATTAGTAGACAGCTATACGAAGTAATGATAGTAGCTTTATAGGCCGTATAAACTTGTAAACATTCGCTTACTAACTAAATATACAAGAGTGGTGTGGCGCACACACAAGCAAACACGGAACACATCTCACTCGGTGACTGCGCACACTCGCTGTCAAAACGCGGGACTGAGGAAGCGCGGTAGCTGCAGCGAGCGGATTGACCTTCGTGCTGCCTCTCGCTTCAACGCGAACTAAGCGGCGAGGACACAGCACACAAAAACTGTCTGCGCTCCGCGCACCCTGTCGCCATCGCAGATCGCTTCCAAGATTGGTCCCGCGCGCCCGCGCCATATGCAGCCGCCGCAGGAGTAAAACGCCCGTCCCTTTCCGTATCCTGATGCCTTGCGCACGACGGAAGAAAGCGCCTTTCTTCCCGCTTTCTTCCCACGCGCGAGCGAGATTGAGCCACCATCGTCCGCTCACCCTCGCACGCTTTCACTCGCAGATACAGCATACGGCGCGCTGCGATGATGTTATCGCCCTTGGACTTTATGCAGAACATCACGGCGACGGCAGAAATGCGCCTGGAGTGTCCAATAAAAACAAACTAAATGCTCTTCACATCACGCTGGCATTGAAAGGCTCCCGATGGCAAGTTCTGGCCTCTCACGCGTAGCCGCTGACGCTCCTGCTCTTGCTCGTCAGTCGCCGCTTTAAGTGCCCCGCTGATGAATTCACGCGGGTTGCGGTCAGGGGGGGGACACTCCCCGGTTCCGGTGGCACAGGAAATTGGCGCCATCTCTGTAATGGGCGACGCAAAAATCTGTTTCCCTTGCACGGCCTCGTAGATCGCCGCGCGCACGCGCGCCGATCCAGGTGACCAAGCCCTTCCTCACGCTCAACTCCTCTCTCTACGCCCTCTCTCGTAATACCCTCTCAACTCCCTCTCCTTCGACTGTCTACGCGTCCGCGCCGCCGTGCCATCCCCGCCGGCCCGGCTGCTGCTTAGTCCGCTACGTAACGCTTTCTTTTTGTTATCTACTGTCATCGAGATGCGTGCGCTGCTGTGCGTTGACCGACGTGGCTAGTTTCGTCAGTTCTGTGGTCCTCGGTAGCTGTGTGCTTGTGCTCCGCGATGTTTCACCCGTTTCACGACTCGTACCGCTCGTGCATCGTGCAGTGGTGCACAAATACCTCAAAAACAAGTCCTGCAAGGTTGTTCCGGGTGCCTAAAGACAACAGGTGAGCGCTCAGACCCAAGGACATCAGAAGGCGCATGTACACGAATACAGCCCTGTCCATTTGTGTACTCCATGAGGCTCCGGACGTCGTTGCGCCTTGATTGTGCTACACTTGCCTCTTCCCGGTAGAGAAAGCTGACAAATAGATGTTCCTCCTCATTGTCACCTTGTCTGTGACTTGTGTTTTTCTGTGCCAAGTCTCATTCTGCAACTTCAGTAACTTGCCCAGCTTTCCATACCGCCCTCAGTGCTTTTTCTGTGTATCACGTTCTACAAACCGACTAACAGCTGAAAAATTACTGTTAGTGTTTGTGTACTATCTCAGTAACCCCCGATGGGAAAACTGCACGAACAACCTTCATGTGTAGGCATGATACGCTTTTTTTTTCCTCTGGAAAGCATGAGCATTGCAAGTGTCCTACATGCAGATTTTTGCAGTGCGTGTTTATTATACAAGGGAGAGCCCAGTAGGTACGACTTAGTGCCTTAAGTGACGTAATTTTATTGCTAAGCATTGCATTCGGGTAGAAAGAAAAGCCGTGTTGGCCTGTTTTACCTGGTCTTTGATTGAGGAATAAGCCTTTCTGCGAATGTTTTCTATGTGCTGCTGCAAAAGCCGACTATCTTCTGTTCCCTTGCCACTGTTACTCAAGTTGTGGCCAAGTGCAAAATAATGTGATAATGTGTGTTTCAGTTTTTAGTACAATGTTATTTTTTTCTGCCATGTTTTTTTTTTCAATTTGTTCAGCGGTAATGAACATGTCAAGCATTTCATATACTTTCGTGCAGATTTATAAGTAAGCTTTCTTTTGGTATGGCTCTCAATCAAACAATGTTAGCATTTTATTCTATCTTTCAGGTATTTTGCGTGTCATTGTTTTTGCCATTACTAGTGAGTTTTCCCTTTTTATAGTTGTCATGACTATGTCATACACGTCGTCCAATTTTGTGCAATATCTTAGTGCACATATCAGGAGCTCGTCTACATTTAGGTCTTGAGGACGTTATATAAAAATCTTGTTTTATATGTATGTACATGAAATGGCCTTCGCGTTTTCTAGCACTTTCTTTTGTTATTTCACCATCTGTTAACTCTTGTCTTTAGTACTCTTGTATATGTCATGCACCTCTCACTTTTGCTCATTTTTTGAGCGTGTATCACACCACGCTGTAAGAAAAATCTCTTTTCGGAAACGAAGTCAATAAAGCGAGATTAAACATCTGTTGTGTTGAAAGTGGAATTTTTTTTATGTCCCGGCACATGCTGGTATAATATAAGTATGGGCAAGACTGCGTGCGTGCCAACGCATAGCCCACGGCGCACTACGCGCCAGCTCGCAAGCAATGCCAATGCGCGGCGTAGCGCGCGCATTGCTTGCGAGCTGGCGCGTGGCACGCGGTAACAAGCGCGCTATAAAAAAGAAAAAACGCGCCGCTTACGGGTAAAAACAAAAAAAAGTTAGCCGCGCGCGCGGCATGGGGGAAAGGGGGAAAGGGAGTGGAGCGGGTCGGCATAATAAAAACAAAAAGGAAAGAAAAACGTTTGGGAGAGGAGGTGCCGCGCGGCTGCTGTTGCTGTTGCCATGACAACGTCGCCATTTTGCTTAATGCGTCGCCCATTGGTTAGGGCCGTAACTGAAGGGGACCTTAGCGCTAGCGTCGAAAGAGCGTCTGCTCGAAAACGGCCAATGGGATGTATACGGAGTGTCCGCCCCCTGTTGCGGTCACTACGCGCCTTGGTGACTTTTTTGCGTTTGCTGCGACACGCTATTGTGGCGCCATCGCGCGTGCGCCAGGTGAATGATGTTTGTTGCTTCCCAGCTTTCTATCCGCATCTGTGAATTTCTGTTTTTCAGTTCTTTTCCTTATGTGACTAGGTCAATGACACACGAAAGGCTTCAGACAAGATAACACGAATCAATGCAAACACGCGGAATAACTTGCTAATGCAAGTAAAACGTTCAGTGATTACACATCTTGGAGGCAGATATGACGTACAGGAGGCTTCGCGAACCAGCGCGAGCACTACTTGTATTCCTATTGAAAAAGAAAAAAATCGACTTTCTGGCTTCATTAGTGCGCGTTTGCGCGGAGACCGAGAAAAAAGGAATGGATAAAATTATTTCTTCATACGAACACCACCCATTAGGAGGCATATGGTTTTATTTCTTTGAACTCTCACCACAATATTCAGTAATGAAATCAAATAGACGCTGTCGATTGTCTCGCCTTCCTTCCTAATGTTTTGCGTATCAATGTTTCATTTCAATAAATATTTTTTAAAAGTTTCTTCTGCAGGTAGGTTCGACATATCTCTAAGGTCGTTCAAGTCGTTTGCACATGAACAAGGTTCGCAAAATTTGTACTCAGGTGGCCTTTAAGTTACGAACGGCAGCCAAATAGCCTTTCTGCTCAACATGCGAAGCGAACGAACACCGGAAGCGCCTGATTTGCAAATCGCAGCAAGAATCAACAGCCTGGTTGCTATTTTACGAACTAGTACCATTTTGCCCAGTTTACAATTCTTCTAGACAGCTAGAAACGTTTAGATATTATTTTTTCAGACACACAAGATATTTTTCTGCCGGAACATCGCGGGCTCGGTCGGCCAATAATTCCACACATTGAGGAAACTAGACGATCGTCCGCTGAGTGCACAGACAATATTAGAGCACCGTCCCGACCGACCATCGGCTCAGAAGGCAGTGAAGGCACTGTTGTGTTTTCTCAGAACTTCTGGTTTGCTCGAGCGCCTTTAACTGAAGTGATGTCCGTACACGTCTCTACACCTTCTCTCTCCCTTCTTTCTCTTCCCCTTCTCCCTTCCCCCAGTGTAAGGTAGCCAACCAGACTATTGACTGGTTAGCATCCCTGCCTTCCTGTATTCTTCTCTCTCTCTCTACTAACTGTACTTGGGAAGTAGGAAAAGGTCTGCTCGCTATAATGCCCCTCGAACACTTTGCGCCTTCAATCTTTCCAGTTAGGGCTTGCCGCTCCGGCCATGAGGGTATGACGGGAAACGCGCGTTCCTTACCTCTGCGGGTGGCTTCCCGGCATGAGACTCGCAGGTCAGTTCGACGGTCATGCCGGCAGTCGTCTTCAGAAATTCACCTTGCACGATCTTCGGGGGTTCCGGAGGCACTGCATCAACAAGAACAAGGGTCCGCATTAAAAAAAAAAAAAACGTCTTTGAGCTAGAAGTGTTCTTAGGAGCAAGCGTCAGCCAATCCTGGCCTTGGACGTATTATTAGCGCAAGCCGTCCGGCCATTGTCAACGAGAACTTAAAAAACAATATCATTTGTGAGCGCGGCCCAATACGCGGCCAAGTCACCGTGAGAAAACAGACCAACAGTAAGTCGGACTTAAACTTCTCCGCTCTCACTTCACTGCGCATAAACCTTTTCGTTTCTTAATGGTGACAATATGCCTAAAAATATAGCCAGCTTTAAAGAAACGACTACCACGGCATCGTGGCATAAGAGGTTAACGCACAGGTAGACTAAAGGTGACTGAAATCGGCGAAGAATTCCTCGCATTAATAGGTAGTGGCGCACATTCAATAAGGGGAATGGGGTGACGCATAAAATGATTGTTGGAGGAATTGATTTTTGAATGATTATAACATTGATAAATATATGAAAGCAAGAAGAGTAAAGATATAATGTCACTTAGCACTCAGAATGACCTCAGCAAAATGTATTTTCTACTTTTGCAGCACCCAAGCGCGCCAAAGTGTACTGGCAGTCCTCTTCTCTTACAACGCTGTCCTGATTACCAGTTGTACCCGCCGCGACGGCTTAGCGGCTATGGTGTTGCGCTGCTAAGCACGAGGTCGCGGGATCAAACCTCGGCCGCGGTGGCGGCATTTCGATGGGGTCGAAATGCAAAGACGTCCGTGCCCCGTGCATTGGGGTGCGCCACGTTAAAGATCCCCTGGCGGGCAAAATTAACCCGGAGTCCCCCACCACCGTGTGCCTCATAATCAAATCATGGTTTTGGCACGTAACACTCCAAAACTCAAATAATTCATTATCAGCAGTGAAATCAACGAACGACGCCAAACATTTTGGATTTCGCCAAAACAGTGACACCAGGCAATGCAAACATCGATATCGATTAGGTATGATGAAAAGTTGGCCGATTTAGGTTACTCAGCTTACCTGGCGTGTTGCCCACGCGGGCCAAGAGTACACACACAATAAGAATTGAAAAAAAAAAGGAAGAACTATTGCATACAGTGCTATCGATGCGTTTGGCTTCATGGAGTACCTGTCATCTGCATGGAGACAAATGGTGCTGTCGCGCATATTAAATGATTCAAACTTCATCTTTCCCGCTAGCATCGTTTAATTATCAAGACGATTAACAACAAAAGAAGAAAAAAGAGAAATTACACCAGGAGCCACGAATCGGCAAATTGTTCAGACGATGCGCCGACCCAGCTCTGCCTCCTTTTCTAAATGGGACCGAAAAATTGATCGTGAATCAACGTAAAACGCATCAAGCACGAAGCACCATTCGAAGCGTGAATAATTTAACACGCTCAGCGCCGAGTAAAGCCGAAATCGGCATCGATGCACAGAAAACAGCGAAGGTTATAAGAGTACCAGAGCGTCCCGCACGCCTCTTTGCAATCGCGAACAACGTACGCTGACTAACACGCTGCCTAACGAAAAACGAGGAAACCATTTTTGTGGAGTATCCGTTTCAGCACGGTTGCAAAACGAGCATTTCCGACCGAAACATGTAGGCCACACAAGCTTCCCACTATAAAAGGAAAACCATCGTGCCATTAAAAGCAGAAACGGCACAAATAAAGGCGGGACAGAAGCTGTCCTGTGTGTTCCTGCCTTCTGTCGTCGTTTTTTCGCGCTGCCCCTTCAAGATGTTCAACCAGTACCAACTCGCCCAAATGTCGATCCTTCTACAGCTGTAAACCAACCTTGACTAACCGAAAATGGACAAAGCCGGCGGTGACCGAAGGTGGGTCTCACCGAACCGGGAATGCATGATTGATTCTAGGGAAGATCTCGGATGAAAACTAAAAGAGAGAATAATCAATGTAGGCGGCTTGTAACTGCATCCTGAAACATCCTGAAAGTGCTTGTAGGCACAGCAACGTAATTGCGAATCATGAGTTGCCTTTCGTTTAAGCTTTAATGACACAATCTCAAACGAACGCCCGTCTTTCTAAAGCATACCCAAACTTTCATGGATCAAAGAGCTTAGCTAGCCATGCGTAGAGAAAACTGCAGGCGGGCATCTCGTAGCTGGATTTGTCAGTCTGGCTTCCTGTGAAAGTGCGATATAGACACATGTTTTCTTTCTTTCTCTTTCACACCCCTCCCCTCCCCACGTGTAGTGTAGCAAACTGGACTCAGTCTGCTTAACCTTCCTTCCTTCCTTCCTTCCTTCCTTCCTTCCTTCCTTCCTTCCTTCCCCCCTCTCTCTCTCTCTCTCTCTCTCTCTCTCTCTCTCTCTCTCTCTCTCTCTCGCTTCCTGCTAATGCACTCATCGGTACATTTCGCTTCCCGATCCTGGTGCGAACATTTTCCCGGCCGCGTTACTTATTTATTTCACTCGCAGTTCCCGATTGCTCGTTCCCTTCTCTTAGGGTAATGTTGCAAGCCGTACGAAATCCAAATTAACATTCCTGCTTTCTTTCGGGTCAAGCTCTCTCTCTCTCTCTCTCTCTCTCTCTCTCTCTCTCTCTCTCTGCAACCCTTGGACTGGACTGCTCGAGTACACGCTGTTCCCGCCTACACCATCTTTCAGTGACACCATCAAACTACGCAAAGCAAGTGCGGAAGTCCACCGAGAATTGCACATTGGGATAAAAAAAGACAAGGAAGAAGAAGAAGACAGAAGCCTCCATCTCCTTCCGCTACCGCTACACAGGGTCCACACCGGAACACCGAAGTTCGCCCGGGACGGGATGGACTTTGAACGACGCGAATGTGCTTGTTCTGCGGCTCTTTCGCCCAACTTCCGCCGCATGCACTGCGTGGTGGCACAAGTCGGCGCAAACAAAATGAAAGGAAAAATAATCAATGGAAAAGCAAGACGAAGCAAAGGAGAAGTCGACGGCATTGGATGCGCGCTCACAGAAGAAGCCCGCGCTATATACCACCGCGCTGAGGCGACGGATGAACGTGGAAGCGATGGTTCCAGAGGGGCCTATTAAGAACAATGCGCGGCTCCTTAAATCCCTCCCCCGCGAGACATCCTTCGCGGCTGGGAGGCGGCACTGCCCGCCTGAACCCCCCCTCCCCTCTCTTCCCCCTTTTCGTCACTTCGGCGAGCATTAAAAGTTTAGCCCGAGACTTTGGTGCGCGAGGAGGGGGGGTGGGGAGGTGCTGCACGTGGTTGGACCAGCTACCGGAGTCTTCCATGCCTTTCCCACTCTCGACGCCCTCTTCGGATTTGTGTTCACGCCTCGGTGAGGGTTGCTCCACGCCGGCGGTGAAAGACGCGCGGGATTTTCGCGAAAGACAGTGACAGCGCCGCTGTTAAACCGTGGCACACGTATAAGGAGAGAGTGCGCGCGCAGCTGCACCCACTAAAGCCGCGACCAAGAAAGAAAACAAACAGTTTGTGGGCGAAACCTTGCTCGCTGTATGTACAGTAGGTAGTAATAGTAGGCACGCGGAGCCGGATAGAAGACGTCGCGCGCTGGCTCCTCTCCCCTTTTCTCTCCCCCTCATACACACCCCTTCTTTAAGTGACGAGCGTGCGTCATAAGTCGCTGCTAATTCCGGGGTGTCGTCCAGCGCCGACCACAAATGAGCGCGGCGTTTTCTTGCTGAGTCATACTTCTTTCTGCTCTTCCTGCTCCACGCGTTCCCGTTGGCACGGAAGGCTCTCGCGCATCCACTCGGCGTCTGGCTGGCACGGCGTGAGTTGTTGACTGGTATTAGCTCCGCAAGCCTTCTCGTCCCCCGTTTACGCATTAAAGAGAAAATAATTGCGACCGGAATTTTGCTGTCTTCGCCTCCTACGACTTTTTTTTTTTTTCTCGCGCCTTCTCGACGAGCTTAATTACGGCTATCAGGTAGCCGTCACTAAGACAGCGAGACAGAATTTTTACGAGAGCGATTATATCATTTCTTTTTTTCAGAAGGCCGCGCTTCGCGGAGCACACTTAATTGCGCGGGATTAAAAGCGCGATGCATCCGCGTTATTACACCGTTCTTCTGAAAGTCGGCGTCTATAAAGCACCCACTCATTATTTTTGCTGTTGTTTCATCTTGCGCAACGATAGAGGACCAACGAAGCTTTCATTCAGACGACAGTAAGAGCGAAAGAATAAAGTTAATGGTCACACCCGAGTCCACTACAAAGCAGTGTGCCTACGCAATCACGCATAAACTAATCACCGTCCTTCGAAATTTCCTTTGAAGCCGCTGCAGTCCATGTCACTACTTTCAAAAATTTCGCAACTGAAGCCGATGTACGGCAACAACTTGATTAAAATATATATATATAAACGCGAGTGCTGAGGTCATCAGTCTTCTTTCCTGGCGTTCTAATCGCCTGCTCGAAGTGTTTTAAACTGCGCATGCGTAACAATTGCTTCTTTTCGCTTCACAACTGCAGTGCAACGCCCACGAACAAGGAAGGTAGAACAAGAAAGCGAGTCCAAAAGATGGTGGCGAACTTTAAGCGATCGACAACAGTCGAACAAGATATGCCTCGAGCTGGAGCCAACGTTTCGACAAGAGGGCATTGCCTTCACCATCGTGACAATCAATCAATCAATCAATCAATCAATCAATCAATCAATCAATCAATCAATCAATCAATCAATCAATCAATCAATCTCATTATTACAGTTCAGGTTAATTACAGCATACGGAAAATACAGGCGACGGTTCCAAAGTTCAAGACTGCCACGGGACCCTGGAGTTTGAAGTCGTGATCCTTGATCTGAAGTTGAATTCAAATTGCTCTTGCCGTTAGTCTAGAACTAGCAGGAGAGGGGGGGGGGGGGTGAAGACTACAAGTGAAGTTTGTTCCCTTCAAGCTCTGGCATGCCCGCCTCTTCATGATGTGAATAAAAACGAACTTAAACTTGGAGGCTGAGGTAAGAAAAAAGGCAACCACTGTTGTGGCCGTAACGGAAAGAAGCGTTTATTTCTTATGTCGGTCCAAGCTGAGGCGTCGCTTGTTTGGTCATTGCTTTATTAGAAAGGGAACTCGTAACTCTTCAGCACGAAGCACAGCGCGATTCCGGAGGTTAAAGAGAGACTTAAAGAGACTCTTAAAAGCCTTAATTAAAGAGAGAAAAAGAAATAATGAAGAAAAATAAATCTTCAGTTACATTGGTAAACTGCCCTTCTAGAATGCCATAAAAGACGTTGTCTCCATGAAGAGAGGTTTGGTTAGCAAGAAAAGACGCAGGAACAAAAGGCGGGTGGCGACATCATCTCAATATTTCCGCACCAGCCCACCGTGACGTCATAAATATGGCCGCCATCTGCTGGGGCCTAGTTATTTTTTTATCGGTAAAGATGGACTATTCTAGAAGAGCCAACGACTGAACTTGGCAAGTTCCGAGAACTTTTACCAAACCACAACGGCCGGTATGCAAAAATATATCTTGAAATTTGTGACGCCAGGCAGATGTACTGGCGTCGGGCTACTGGCATGAAATGAAAAAAAAAACTTTTGTTGATTTTTTTTTTCTAGAAGTCAACATATAATTGCGAAATAACAAAAAAATTGTATTTTGAAAGAAGAATGCTGTATTAGTCTGAACTTACTCAGCCTTTCTCCTTATTGTACATCTAGGCATTTGCTCAATGGATGATCTAAATGATTAATCAACAGGCAGGTTGAAGCAAAAAGAACTCACCAAATACGGTCAGAGGTGCGCTTCTTGATCGGATGCCTTTTACGCCTTCAACAGCGCCAACTTGGCACTGAAAGGTGGCATCGTCTTCCAGGCTTACGCTACCGATCTGAAGCGAAAAATCACCTGTAAGGCAACAGGAAACAACCGCCCTGTCAGGTCACGTGGTCTCACTACGCCAGTGTCGTGGGAAAGAAAGAAAGAAAGAAAGGAAATGAAAGAAAGAAAGAAAGAAACTCAGTGGCAATACAGCGGTAAGTGAGGGATAAATGCGATGGCCTTACGTCGCACCTCTTTTCGGTCTCGGATTCATAATTTAAACCGCGTTCACAAACCACATTACAAAGTGCTGTTTGGGAGCTCACTCGACACACGCTTGCATCTTCGAGGAAAGAAGTATTCTTTTCAGTTACACACTCGCAATGGTAACGCAATAAAAAAGAGAGGGGGAGGGGGATTTGTAGTTAAGCTACACATAACCCCACCATCCATTCTGTCCACTATGGGCTTCTCTATGTTTATTACCGCAAAAAAAGTTGCTTTCTACACAAAACATGGCTGTTTTTACAAGCTACAAAGCTGTAAAATGGAGAACGAATTTTTTTTTTTTTTATGTCTGTCCGACAACAAGAACTAACGGGGACAATACTCGGTGACAGTTGGCACTAAAGTCTAAGGTTGCAGGTAACTAGCCACGTCACTACTGGCGACACTTTTTCCACAGTGACGCTGCACGCCGGTAAGTCCCCTTCACTGACAAATCAGCTCCTCGATAAATTCACTCAGGCGCACTTGAACAACGCGCGTTAAGCGCAGTAATTCAAAGTCGGCAATGAGATCCGGGGACTCAAGAGTAGCCTGACTCTTATTTTATTTGACGCGACAGAGTTTCACGATCAATCAATCAATCAATCAATCAATCAATCAATCAATCAATCAATCAATCAATCAATCAATCAATAAGTAGACGAGTGTCACGCACCTTCGTCGTCGCTTCCAACCATAGAGTACCTTGGAAAACCCGACAGGTCGCGGTCACTGCCGAGGCCGAAGCCGTCCCTGGTCCACTGGAGCGTGCCGGCTTTGTCAATGACCCGACACGCCAGCACGATGGTGTCGCCCAGGATGGCTGACCGGTCCGTCGGCTCGATGGCGAACCGTTGCTGGGGGCGGGGACCTGCGCAGTGACGTGAGCTCTTTTCTTTCTTTCTTTTTATGCGTGAAGTGTTCTAAGGCGACAATCGCGCATGGTACGTGTATTCCAATTGGACTGACTAGAAATTGAAAGAAAAAAAAAACGAAAAACATTCAACTCTGGCCGACAGCCATACAGAAGGTCGTAGCGGAGTAGACAATAAGCAGTGTGCTTGTTTGAGCCGCGGCTTTGAGAGCACGACATATTTAAGAACGCGTATGTGGTGCCAAGACCCATCTTGCAATTAGTAATGCGATTAATTGCAAGAGAAGTTACTACCAGCCTGTGTACTGCATTTTAAAGAAACAACTGGTGGTGCGAACTACAAGATAGATGCCCCGAATTTAGGCGCACAATAAAGCTCAGACAGGTCATGCCGGCTAGGTACGGAACCGACGATATCATATGGCCATCGTTCTACAGAGTTCCGAATCCGCACATTGAAGACTGCAGACCTATATCGATCAAAAGTGAAAAATGGGCGAGTTGGTATGAAAGAACGGCTAAATTCAGAGAGCGAACTACTGGGACACAAGTTAAGGACTGGGACACAATTTTGTGCCTTAGCTTGTGTCCCAGTAGTGTCCCAGTAGTGTCCCAGTTGTGCCTTAGCTTGTGTCCCGACGAGTAGTTCGCGCTCACCTATATCGGCGGGACCTATATCGGCGGGGTGAATAGCATACACGCCCGCACGTGTCAAACTAGCTATATGTGGGCCTCGCGCCCTCTCGGCACATTAATATAATGTTACTTTCAATGGAGGCGACTTTGTCGTATGTCTATCAAAAGAACAAAAAATAGTATGCAATTGTACAAATAATTGATTTACAAAGTGATTATACAAATAAATTGTACAAATAATATAGAAGAGGCGGATGGGCCCCGGCCTTCTCACAGCCCACGACTTATCCAGCGGCTGTGTATGGCCTCTCCCGGGACACGGGTCGCCCTCGGGAATCGTAGGTCTCATCACTGACGTGGCTTGAACGAGTTCCGATGTATCCAACCATCCGGCGCGGGAGTAATAACCAGTTTGTGTACAGTCGAAGAGCCTCGGAGACCGTTCGCTTTCTCATTGCGCATGTTCGTGCGTTCATTCTTTCCCTCATCCTTTCTCTCTTCCATCTGTTTACTCTGTTCTCTGTACGCAGAGCAGCAACCTGGTTGTCCACTTGGCTGATCTTTGACATTTTGCTTGTGCCTGCTCTCAGCCTGTTGTCAACGCCAATGTTGTATAGGTTAACGGAGAGGAAGTTTAATGCTATAACTGGAGAGCTTAGCCTATAGCGAACAGTCTTGGCATACTATAACTGCTCCAGACGAGGGATGAAAGGAGGAAGGGGTGAGAATAGAATGACACACACACACACACACACACACACACACACACACACACACACACACACACACACACACACACACACACACACACACACACACACACACACACACACACACACACGCGCGCGCGCGCGCGCACGTTCAAACACGCATAAGAATTCAAGGTAGTGCACAAAGCACGAATCTTGCAGGAACGCTATATATAAGGTCAGGATTAAGCACGGTTAGGCTCAAAGTAGTTTATTAACACCACTAGACTCCGAGCACCTGCGCTCTTCAGGTTATTCTCCCCTCCTCCCACGGTACAGGCGTACATACGCGCCTGTCTGCAGCCGCCAGTGTTTTCTGTTTGTCTCGCTTCCCATAACCGAGATGTCAGGTTAGGCCTAAGATTCAAACAATCTCGCTACGCCTCGGCGTTGACTCCTCGTTAAAGCCACTAGATGGGACGGTCTGCATGACTCACTCGAATTCGTCCGCTGCCCGTGGACGAGGCTTAGCAGCGAGGCAGAAACTAGAAGCAGGAGCACGAGCTGAGACGGCGTCGGTGGCTGGACACTGCAGGTGGCCCAGTGACAGAATCCCGCAGACGCTCGTCTGCGGAGCTTCGTCGGCGGGTTCCTCCATCGCGGAGGGGGCGGCGTCCTGCCGGCTTCCATCGGGAACGACGACGAGGCCTAACTTCCGGACGGCAGGCACGCCTTCAGAAGAACGACGGCACCTACGGATAGAAGAGGCAAAGCAGAGAGAACGGCCACTCATTAGCATTTTGATCGAGAGCAGTAACTCTTTCCGGGGCCGAGAGTTGGAAAAGAACCGTACAAAAATAATAAGAAGAAAACCCCTCGACTCAGTGTACCCAACTTCCTCGTTTGTTATATTTTTTTCTTTCATTTTCCTTTTAGCTTCGGAGTGGGGGAAAAAAACGACCTATATATATTTTTTTCCGTTCTCAGACAAATCTGACCCACGTAAATCACACATTCACTTAAATTCTAAACGGGAAAATGCAAGCGCACGCCCCTGCCGCCAGACACAAAATGAAGGGACGTTTTGATGACTCGGCGTTAAAAGAAAAGAGAAAGCGAGAGAGAACAGGGACACGGGATGAGAAACTCTGATCACTTCACATCTGCGAGGAAAAGGCAAGTGGGACACGCACACACAAAAAAAAAAAGATACGAAAGGCGAGCGCGTGGTATTGGTATAAAGGCTATATATACTGAACGAGCGCACCCCGGTTTATAAGGGAAATAAATCAGCGCAGTCCAGCGAAGCGCGGACACGTACTCTCCCGAAGCCTCCATCCGACGAGGCTGCGAACGGGAGCCAGTGATCCGGCGGCGCGTATCAAGTTCTATTTGATATTCGACAAGCACGACATCGGGGCGAAATCTGACGCGGTCATTTCCTTAAGACTGGCCATAACACGAAACGAGCATCGGCGCCGCCACCGCGGCTGCGATGTAAAAGCTCGGGCCCGGTGTCTCTCGCTAAGCCAGTTTAGCTGCTCCTGCTAGCGCGGAGTCCGTCCGCTAGAGCCCGTACGAGCGAGAAGCATGCTCAGCGATGGGCGTCGGCGATTGGAGTCGTATAGCAGAGGGAATTACTTAGAGTGCTTCCGATTTGTGTTGGCCTTTAGCGATACAGCGGCGGAGGCTTACATCAAATAAAACACGAGAATTCGAAGGCAGAGAAACGACGCGGCATTAAGGAACCCTTTCAAAACGTAACTCACGCGAATTGAGGTCAGGTCGAAGCTGTTTATGTTCGGCGACTGTACTGCGGAGACAGGCTGCGCCACAAAAGCACACGCCCACAGATAGTCGCATAAAAAGGGAGTCACTGGCCTCTCCGTGCGTATTTGTTTTTTTGTGCGAGTGAGTTTGGAAATGATGGCAACGATTTCTGGTCGTGTGACTTAGCGTTTGAAGTCTACTGAATCCGTCAGCACACACCAACCAGTCCAGTATAGTTATGTTCTTCTTACGAGCAGCAGAGTAAAAAAAAAAATATTCGGCAGCATGTCACACTCATGTAGCGCGTGAAGGCGAAAGCCCACTGCACACTTGCTAATGCGCTCTCTCGCGTCGTGGCGTTGCTGTTTTCGCAGTTCGGGCTTCTTCGGCTCGTTGTCGACGCTTAGCGGCGGCTTCGCGCGCTCGTATAGCGGGATCAGACTCGCGCCAACGACGTTTCTCTTGGACTTTACGTCGTTGCATCCTCTAAGCAGGGGATTGAAACGTGCGCTGTTCTGTGTGTTGTGTGGGCGATTTCAATGATTGTAGGCACGGTTCGCTTCACTTTGCTGAGGGCTTGTAGCCTCTGCATTACGAGAGGGATGAGCCATTGCATTTTTTGCTTGCTTAGGGTGATATGCGCCATTGATGATGATGATTGTGCGTTGATGACAGTGCGCGCATTGGGCGAGAAGCCTGCGCTGAGTTACGTCGAAGTGAAATAGAGCCATTTTGGTAAACACTAAAGAACGCTTCGCTTATAACCAACCCCGGCATAAGCGTGGAATCCGCCGGTTATTAAGATCACTGCTTAGCGTTGTTTTGGGGTACGCCAGGTTATTATTATTATTATTATTATTACTATTATTATTATTATTCGTGATCAGTAAAGAACCCTCATGATTCCTTTACTGGTAATGCGGATATCACTGAAATTCTAGAACTACATCAAGAATTGTTTCAGTAGGAAACCATAGTGTATACGATTTACGCGTACTAGAAGATGATGCTAAAGCTAGAAAAGAAAAAAAAAGGCAGACCCATAAATGAGGCATTCGACTATAAAACAGGCTTTTATTCTCGTCATCGGCGAGTTCAAACTTGCAAGTACACCTCTAACAGCTGCGAACACAGAGCACTTTGCTTTTATGCCCTCCAGGGAGAAACGTAGCATGATAGATCGAGAAACACAGGTTAGGCTGCGCCACCAACATCAAGGACTGATTGCGTATGGAAAACAGGTGCGTTATTCCGTGTTTGAGCTCGATGTTTAAGCGTAACGTTCACCGAACCATCTGCATGCGATTACAGCGTCGCCAGACGGCACAGCGAACCTTGGCCTGAACCGCGTCGTTAAAGTAACCACGGGGAACCGCTGAAAACAGAAAGACAGAAACAGAGAGAGATAAAAAAAGACAAAAAAAGACAAACGTGAATCGAAAGAATGCGCAACCATCATCATCGATTTAGACTGTCTTCATTATTATGTTCTATTTATTTTGCGCAAGCCGTTCAGGTGCAAATATTTCACGCAGCGATTAGCACCCAGGCGTCTGAAATGCGGTCTGGCCGCTCGCCATTCAGCAGCGAGGCAGTCGTTTATCAAGTCGCTCGTTCGGGAAGGCAACAACGAAAAAACCAACAAGAAGAGTAAACTGAAAAACACACGCCAATATAAAAAAAAAATAAGGTAAGGGGCGGCCTAAACAAACAAGAGAGAAGAGTACGCATTCTGTCTCTCTCTCGATCTCTTCTTCTACAGAGGCAGCGACGAAGCAACGCAGGAAATAATAATAACAATAAAATAATAAGCAAGAAAGCCCGAGCATCATTGTCATCGGCTCGCACCTTGCTTTCTGCGCAAGACGGCGAGCATCATCACAGCGCGCGGGGAACCGAGAGGGACCGCAACAAAGGATCCGACGAAAACAATGGCGGGAAACGGTGGGCGAGCAGGCGAAAGGAGCTAGCGCCAACATCCCTACGGAAAGTGGTGGTGGTGGCACGGAGGGTACACACACACAAGAGCAGTGTGTGCGGGCAGCCCCAAAGCGAACCATTCCTTCCTTCCTTCCTTCCTATCGCGCGAGTGTTATTGCCAAGCCGAAAAAGAAAGAAACAAAATGAGAAAGAGACCCCGAAGAAAACGAACGAGAACGCGCAAGCACGCGCGTAAAACAAACAAACAAACGTAAAAAAAGGAAGAAAGTGGTATCTGAAATTGGTGCTCGACGCCGGCCCGCACAGTCGAGATGAAACCGGCCGACTAATGTGTCGGAGAGCCGCGCGCGCACTTGGGTATACAATGCACGTCGTCGATTGGGTAATTGAACCGATTGGCGCGCACTTCATCCGAGGCCACCCCTACTTTTACTTTATATATATATATATATATATATATATATATATATATATATATATATATATATATATATATATATATATATATATAGGTGG
Organism: Dermacentor variabilis; assembly: GCF_050947875.1. Lineage (NCBI taxonomy): Eukaryota > Metazoa > Arthropoda > Arachnida > Ixodida > Ixodidae > Dermacentor > Dermacentor variabilis. Next base: position 145,569,108 of record NC_134572.1, read on the forward strand.
GCTGCGTCCAACCGACTCGCCGCCCGCCACCCATCTATACACGGAAAGCACGGCGAGCTACCACGACGAGCCAGCGCTCCAAGCAGCGGGGAACGCCGAGCGTGCGCGATGATCGAATCCAATAAATTCTGAACCGGCGTCGCCGGAAAGTGAGGTGCGCGCTTGTGTGTCTGTTTTCTTAGGGTGGCCCGCTTGCGCGCGCGCGTGCGTGTTGTACAGCGTATATAGGTTTGGCACGAAGGGGGCAACAAAAGAGCGCCGGTAAAATGAAACGCGAGAAGCAGACAGTGTTCGAGGAGGAGGAGGAGGAGGAGGAGGAGGAGGAGGAGGAGTGACGAAGGGGAGAGGGGCCCTCCCACGGAGGTCCGCAGGACGGGCGCAACGGAAGGCGTTGCGGCGGGAAGGGATTGGTGGAGAGGGTGTGAAAGTGTGTCGGCGACTTCGGGAGCAGCCAGCAAAGAAACCGAGATATATAGTACGAAATACGGGCAACGGGAATTGGAAATTCGATAGGCGTGCACCGTAAATCACCTACATTGAGGTACCCTTCCCCCTCCTGTTCACTACGTTCGCGGCGGGCCTCACCTATTCCGAGACTCTGCCTTTTCGCTGTTGCTTTTCCTTCGACTGAAGAAAGGAAGCAAGTTGCGGGATCCCAGGATATTGTGAAGACAAGCTAAAGGGAAAGAAAATGTGAAGAAGGAATGGGAAACGAGGTGAAAGCCGCAGGGACCGCCGAGTAGTCACTCGCAACTTGAACAACCGCGCGCAGAAAAAAAGGAAACTTATGGAAATGCATGTAGTCATACAAGTGGGAAACTAGAGAGCACCAAGACGTCCAGCGGGCGTCAGACGTTGGCGCACGCTGAGGCAAGAAAGCCACTTGAGGCGACAGAAAAGACGTAAACCTGGATCGTATGCGGCGAGACGAATGCGGTCGCGGAAGCAGAGGAAGACAAGGCAGAATAAGAATGAAGTGGCCCCAGACGCGTCGAAAGAAATATACAGTCAGCACCGGAACATCTTTCCCGTGCAAGGATGTGCAGAATAACGCCACAAAAAGGGAAAACTTACACGGAGAGATGTTTTTTTGTTTTCTAGCGACAAAGCACGGAAAGCCTGTCGTGCAACTCCGATGGTGCATCGACGAATACACCGAACAGCTTTACGATTACGATCCAAGGCGATCGAAACGGGAGCTACAACATTACACGGGCAAGCTGCATAGGCTACTGCCCGCTTGATTTAAGAGCCGTATTGAACTCAAACAACATACATCGTCAGAATAGATAGTTTTAGCATATCCGTGTACGTACCGCAGTTTGCGGGATGCCGATATGCCGCAGAGGAGAACAGCAGTAGCGGCGGTAGTAGCGAACCTCTGGGGGCAGTTTTGTTCAACCACAAAGCGTCAGAGACACTATATTTCTTCATTTTATGCTGCTTTCGTAGCGGGAAAAAATAATCGAAGCCAATTCGCACTCATGATTAAGGCGTTACCAACGCTTTTACACCAGCGTTTGAGCAACACACAATCAGTTACTGCTATAATAGTCTTGTACGCTTTGGTTGAATTGAACATCGCCAGATGGCGCCATGTTGCTAATAGAGTGTCTTTTCTTCTTCTTCTTGTTTAATTTAGGTAGAACATTAGGCACTATAACAACAAGAGCTTGGTGGCGCAACCCACCGCCCCGTTCCAAAGGGGACGCTCATAACATCCATCCATCCAGTGCTGTTGACAGTATTGGTGAAAAAAATAAATAAAAAGCAGCGAAGAGATTGATAGAACCCAAGAAGTTACAGGGCATAGGTAGCTGTACAATATACATGTAGAGGTAGAGGTTTCAATGAAGAAGGAAAAGATCAAAAAGAGATGCTCAGATTGATGTAGTAAACCATGATTAGATGAAGCAGGTCGGGGGACTATTGTCGTCTCGTTTCAAAAGGGATGCCAATAATGATCATCATCATCATCTTCTTCTTCTTCTTCTTCTTATTTCTACGTTTCCGGTATTCCGTAAATAGTACCTAAGACGCTTACGGATAACCTAAAACACTTGTTGTAATATCCCCCCCTCGCCTCACGTAATTTCCTCGGGCCTTTGAGAAATGAACGAAAATGTGTCTAAAAAGTGTATGCATCCTGTCACGAAACATGGCATTGCAAAAGTAAACAAAGCTGTTCTGTTCGTATTATGCATGGGTTGCTGTAAACATATTGAGCTAAAGAATACTTTGGCTACATAATTTTTCTATGTTTATTATTATAAACCCTGCTCGCGGCAAGCTTTCTTTAAAATGAAATCTCGTCTTGAACGTAACTATTTTCCGTAACTACCATGGCAATGGGTACCGGGATAAATTATTATCTCTCCACGAGCGCCCGCTTGTGTTCAACAAGGCCCGACCCTAAGCGGGCCTTGTGTTTTGGCCTTGTTGGACTCTATTTAAGTGGAACTCTAAGCGCACCTTGTGCCTGGGCTGCCGATAACCGGACACGCGATCGTGTGCGCATCTCCTTATCCGCGCGTGGCATTCGTGTTCGCCGACGCTAATGACATTCAAGCAGAGCCGTTGTACGCTGCCTTCTGACAAACCCTTATCGTGGTCTCTCGAAATGTTTTGGGTGTCATTGTGTTCCTGTATGTGTCCTCCTTTCGCTTTCGGCACACAACTACCTAATATCCGGCAATGCACACTGCACTGGTGTCTTAAAGTCAGCAGGGATAATTTGTAATGTATCTCCTTTCTTTATGCAAAGCGTATTTTTCCTTGGAAAGCATATTTAGCGCCAGCGAACAAGGACAGAAGGGAGACGACACCACAATGCGCTCCCTTTTGTCCTTGTCCGCTGGCGCTAAATATGTTTTCCACGTCAGTTTACCAACATGCCCAACATATGGCAATGCTGAAATTTTTCCTTGTTTTAAGGAAAAGTCTGTATACTTCCACGCCACCTTTGTGTCAATTGCCATTCACTTCGTTTTCAGAAACAACAACAAACGACAAGAGTTGTTCTTGTCAGAAAGGAAAGCGTATTTCGCGAGATGCTTCTTCTTGATTTTGCATTCTGCGAAATTGCACAACGTTAAGCGCAAAACACTCAAACGAAAGCAGAAGAGAAAAGGAAGAGCAGCTAATCGTGTTTTCTTCCACGCTAGCGTAAGAATAAGCGCCTCGAGAGCATACTTCACTGGCGCCAGCGGATTACCCTGAAAACACAACCACCAATCGCACTTCGGCGCCCGTAATAGCGACCGAAGGTGTCACTTCTACGACGACACGTCTCGCAAACCGAGCCCCCCCCCCCTCCCCCGTTGGCAGCATTATTCACCCTCGCTTCCTCCGCGCTCCGTATAAGTACACCGCCGAGGCGTCTCTGGAGACGGTCTGCGCGCGAGGAGAGTGGGGGAGGGTGTCGGTTCGCTGCAGCGGCGTCAATTTCGAGTCGCGAAGAAATGACCACCCCCGCTCTCTCCTCAGCAGGGCCTGGCGTAGCCGTGTCCTCCTCTGACGTGGCGCGCGCCGTTCCGCTAACGATTCAGAGCCATTAACAGCGACGACCAGGTACAGCGGGGGCCACCGGGTACGGGTTGACTTGCCCTCCCGCGCCACCCTTTCTACACTACGCGGGCTTCCCTCCCCGTCGTCTGTTTCGACGCCGGGTCCGGCCGAAGGGGGGGGGGGGGGCAGTCTCGGCACCCTCGAGACTGACCGCCGCGCAGCGGTGTCACGCCAGGGGCGTCAACGTCGCCCCGGCGGCCCGCCAAAAAAACTCGAGACTGGTCGTTATGAGAGCCGCGGAATCGCGGAAACAGCCAGCGCCCACGGCCTCTCTTTCCTCCCCTCCTCCTCCTCTCTGAGCCGCGCCTTCTCGCCAGACCGCCCGCTGTCCGAGAACGCGGCCCCGAGCCGACGACATCGACGCTGTTGCCGCCTCGGGGGCCGCCTGAGAATCGTTCATCACCCGGTTTTATTGCAGCGGCGATATATAAGCGGCTGGCAGATTCGAGCTGCCATGGGAGTTGCGGCAAAAGGGAGAGGAGGAGGGAGGGAGGCGAGGCCACGTGCGAGCCCTGGCAGAGAGGAGAGGGAGAGAGGGAAAACGATGGACGCCAAGAAAAATCTTGGTTAAAGTTCAGGGCAGGCCACCGAGATGGCTGCGGTGAGAAAGAAAAGAAAGCCAGAGAAGAGAAAAAAATATGGCCCTCATAGCGTGCGCGGCAGTCCAAGCTGGCTCGTTTGCTGAACACATTTGAGCTGCGCTTGTGTTACGTCGGCGCCCGCTGATGTCGCTGGCAATCTTCGTTCCGCTCTGCTTTCTGGTCGCTCTATTTGTGGTGGCACGAAAAGGAGCGCTTCTGCGTGTGTACGTGCGCGTTGGTTTGTGTGAATGAGGACAGGGGGAATGACCGGAACGAAAGAAGTGGCAAAGCGCAGGTGAAAGCGAGAACGATACTTAATATCCGCGCGCCAGACGCAACAAAATTAGCGCGAACTTGCGGAACACCGAAAATGACATCTTCTACACATGCTTCAAAGATACGCCATGAAAAGGCCTCGCGCTACATACAGAGAGAAAAAAAAAAATGTCTCAAATACATAATAGGCCCCCCCCCCCCCCAACCCCCTTGGGCGATTTCGATGTTTTCCAAGGGTTGCTCTTACCCAATCGCCATCCATTACCCTTATTGACACAAATGCCCCAATGACTGCATATATTAACGAACACATACCGAATCAATGATCAGCCAATCTTCCCTCCACCAACACTCAGACGTGTGGCTGAAGAGTCTGGGTCAGAAATAAAACATGAGGCCTCTCGGTCATACGACGAACGCTCGGCACATTTAGCCGGTGCTGTGGCTGTGATGTAAATCAAGCTGCGAGCATTCACTAAGTGGCGATTTAGTCGTGCGGGAAAGCTGGAACATCATGAAGTTGTGCAAGAAGACACAACACGCGAACGATAACGGGCGGCCCGTATAAATTACGCTCTAAGGCTGGCATTACAGTTCAATACAGAGGTTGGCTCAAGTAAGACGAGTTGCACTGTTAAATTAAAACAATGCGCGTAACTTAGTATGCGAAATGCTTACTTAGCTAGCGAGGACAGCGCCTCCTGCTTTGGAAAGCTTGTAACGTCATAAGCGTAGCGAATTTTTCGCGGGAATAGGGGCGACATTTCACGCAGAGAACGCGTGGAGGCAACAGTAACACCAATAACAAAGAAGAGAGATGAAACACACAATTTAACGGCGACGTGCGAAGCCGCTATATCTACGTATGTTGACAAAGCGCTACACATTCGGCACGTGTCCTATCAACGACTATACGCAGTTCGGGCAAATCGCTTGCAAACATGCGACCGGAAGCTTTGCGCAGCAGTGAGCCGGAAGTGCCAGGAACTTCCGCCCGCTCGTCCGTCGTAGGCGAGACGACACCGTCCAGAGCTCACAATATGTCTCAGCAATAGCAATACCGCCTGCGGCACCAACTAGTAGCTCACCACTTTATATATATATATATATATATATATATATATATATATATATATATATATATATATATATATATATATATATGTGTGTGTGTGTGTGTGTGTGTGTGTGTGTGTGTGTGTGTGTGTGTGTGTGTGTGTGTGCGTGTGTGTGTGTGTGTGTGTTTGTGTGTGTGTTGGAGCTCGCTGGTTCGGCAGCCTTTTCCAGGTCTAAACTTTGTCACTGAAAAGGGCAGACTTTATATTATATATCCGCTGGTATTTGCACTCACGGTGCTGGCAGTGAACTTAGCGAGGCCTGTGAACGCGACTCCCACTAAGCGCATTTCTTTTCTCCCGAGACAGAAAAAAAGAAATACGAAAAAACTACTTGCACAAGAATATTTACACCCATTTGAGTAATGTTTGGACGACAAGGAAGCGGGGACCGTCCAACGTCTCCTCTACTTTTTGCTCATTCCTTCCTTTCACTTTGGTTTCTTTTTTAAGTCTCTATCTATCTGCCCACGTTTACGGCAGTGCGTAGCACGTAGGCTTCGTTCCGGGACGCGATTTCCAAGCGTGCCTCTTATTGGCCGTTGGGACTGACGTATTGGCCTTTGCAACGCACTCTTTTTAACTTGCGTTGGCAGGCTTGAAAAACAAAAAACTAAACAAAAGTAAACAAAAGAATGCAGATGCATTCTTCGTTCACCTACTCAGCTAGCGGCTCATGTCGAACAAAGAGAGGTGCGAACAGGAGGAAGAGAGAGAGAGAGATAAAAGGATGATCAGGTCAGCTGCAGTTCCTCTGCCCATTTTCTTCAGCTTCAGACGCGTTCGCTCGAGCCATTATTATTAATGCCGGCTGGGCCGCTCTAATTAGCGCCGTTTTCCTGCAAATCTCAGCCACCTCCGAGCGCCGCTCTCTCGTGCGACTCTGCCAACGAAGCCGGCCCGCACGACGGCCAGCCGGTGGGCGTGCGGGTGTTTATTAAAACAACGAAGGAGCTCATTTAGGGAGATGCTATCCGGCGTCCAAGGGGTGTGGCGTCGACAGCTGACCCGCCTTCGCTCCTTCTGGCTCTCCGGTCGAGACCCGCGCGTCGATAGCGGGAGAGATAAGCCCCCACCGCTCGCGGCAGCACCTTCCAACGTGACGCCGCGGTGAGAGACAGCTCTCGTGTGCGTGCCTGCGAGGAATTCCCCGAGCATCGCCGATCACCACCGTTGTCGTTGTTGTCGTCGCCTTCCGCCCACTCGGCGCGAGCGATTAGCGCCGCGCGATCGACACGCGTGTTTGCTGTTCGGTGGCGGAGGCATTTTTTTTTGTTTTGTTTTGCATTGTTGTTTGGCGTGTTTGTTGGTTCGTGAGTGGACCTCGTTACTCAGCGCGAGCCTTTGTGTGAAGAGATACCGCGTAGAGAGAGGCGGTGCTGCTGAGTGAGCGGTTTCGGCAGAAGCGCGCAGACGATGGCCGCGCAAGCGCTCAGACGTGCGAGAGTGGAAGTTTCGCAGAGGAACACGTGAATTTTCGCAGCGCATATCCCAAATACTGAGAAAGTGTGACTACTGCGCATCATTAGAGTAGTAACCAATCAGGTTTTCTGTTTATCATTAAATACCGGAGATAGGGAGCATTTACTAAACATTAGCGCGGGACTTCATATAATGTAGCTGCTTTATTGTGGTGCAATCAGGAAAACTGCTGTGACGACGGCGAGGACTAAACAGACGACTAAATTAGAGAGCGACAGATAAGCAACCACGTTCAGCCAGATGAATTTGCACGTAATGTAACGAGAACTACGCAATGTTGAGTAACCGGGAGCTTCATACGTTTGCAATGTCTATCATGAAAAGTATTCAGCTTTACCTAATGGAAACGCTTACTGCTCCTTTTTTGTCAGAACTTTATGTGGCCGGCAAGGAGTGTCTGCGATCGTCTAACCACACACACAAAATCCGTACCAACACCTCTCACCGAAGGTCCAGTCATGCTTGTTCGGTGCCTGTGAAGGGTGCACCACCACAAAGTGACCTGCAATGGGGCAAAGTCATCATCATGCTTGATGAAGTGCAGAAAAGCATTGGTAGATAGTCGTGATGGTGTGAAGGGGCGTTTCTTCCGAGTATCGTTTCGTAGGAAATGTGGCGCATAGTGACAAATTGATGAAAACACCAACTTCATGAATAGGGGACACAATTTGTGGCTGAGTGTTATCTCGAGCACTCTCTACCGTTGCCGAAGAGCACTCGGGAGGTAAGACCGAGTCACTGTTCGAAAAGAAACAGCCGCGAAACCCCGACATAATGAAAAAGACAATGAGATTGTAGACACGCTTTGAGAATAGAGAGACAGTATATGCGAAACGTGAGCGTACCGATGAAGAAAGCGAGGCAAATGTCCAAATCCAGCACATTGTCTAGCCATCTTATACGTTTACATGACAATAGCCGGGCACAGAAAACTGACGAAACACTTGAAAGCCTAAATTATCTTCAGTTATTTCTTCTCATTTAGGTGATGTAATATAGAAATTTTAGTAACATTCAATACAGGGTTATTTATACAACAATACCATAGTCAAAAAGCCGTTCGACCTTAACAAAATATTCTAGGTCCGTATCGACACTATTAGCTACAAGGCTCCGGGATAAAGGATGCACGACAGCGATAATATAATTACCGAAGCCAGCTAGCCAGCCCTTGCGAACGAAAAACTATGAATGCTGCCCCTGACGCTGTAGTGCACAAACCGGTTATATGAGCTGTAGTGTTATTAGTGCACACATTCTTTTGTGTAATTGAGTACGTACTCCTGAAGGTCATGCGTGTATGTGACGTTTGCACGGAAAATAGCGACCACGCAAAACATGAGCTCTTCCTTTTAAACGTAAAACAAAAAGAAAAGGAAACCACGAGCAAATACTTTTTCATCGTAAATACTTACTGCAGGAACTACACCTTAATTGTTCATTGCAGCAGAACTATTGAAGGGAAATGCAATTTAGAGACTTAATGGACTTGTCAGTCTACCTACTTGCTTGACCGGACCTTTGTCAAACAGGCTTGCTTTGCTTCAAGCTTGGCGAAAATGTAATGATTAGTCTGGATGTGTCCCGGTAGGAAAAGCGCAAAGGTCATTAAAAATAATAATAAGCGAGTGTTCGCCGACAGCCTTCAGATTCGTGGCACGTCACGAACACGCAAGCGCCCACCAAAGGCAAGAAATAAAGATAAACAGATTTTTGTCGAATTATCAAAAACACACAGACGTTAGAAATCACGTGAGCGGCTATTTCCTTCCTGCTTCCTTGCAACGCCTGCAGGTGACAGCCAAAGGATACGCATAGCTCTGCGTGACTGAACAATATGAAAGAATAGTAAGCCTACCGCATTTACTCGTCAAAGACCCGCACTTCTTTTTCGGCATCTTGGCACGGCGTGGCTCTTACACGAGTCAAGCATACGAGCCACTAAAACTCACGGACGACGCCGCGAATGACGTTCAGAATAACGTAAACATTGACCACAGGCTACACACTATCACACATTAATTCGAGATTCAGCACTGGCGTTAGGCTTAGATTCTTAATTCTTCCCGCTCCCGATGTCGCTTACGTCGTCACCAGATATGGTAGTCATGCAGATGCCTGCCTTGTGGCGCGTAACTTTAATGCTCCCGCTAACCCCCCTCCCCACTCCAACCTTTCTTTTTTTGCTTCGTTCTTTAAAAATTTTGGCCTGAAAAGTAAGAGGGGGGGGGGGGGCAGAGGTCTTAGACGAAAATAGGTACTACAGGCGTAAATACGGTCCGTAAACTGGGGGCACGATACCGCGCCGAAATCTTTCAAAGAACAAAGCATTTCTCGAAGAAACTTTACGATCGAGTTCAGCCCTATCAGCTTTCCCGCGTCATTCTTAAATAAATAAAGAACCAAGCCCATCGTGCATACAATACGGGCGACGCGCGTGAGCGAACCCTTGTTTCTGGGGCACCTCCCACCCGAGTTATCCACTTCCATAAGCAGCAGCAGAAACAGGATAGCTGGAAGGGGGGGGGGGGGGGTGACTTTTTGAACATAGCACGCGGGTCGGCCTGTAGCTGCTGCTGATGACGACATGTTCAGACTGCGTCTGTGACGACGACAGGCGTTTCCCTTCGTCGAGCCAAAAAAACTCGCGCCTAGGCACCACGTTCGCTATTTTCAGGCATCGCAGTCACTGAATGCGCAGGAAAGAGTTAGAAAAAAAAAAGGACGACTAAATGAATAAGAGCCGTGGTTGAAATGCATAGCACGCATCGCTGCTTTTGCATGGAGAGAAAGAGAGAGAGAAAGAAAAAGAAAAGTATCAGAACAGAATCTTGCAACGTCTGCTCTTCGTATTCGCAGCCCCGCGGTAACGACTGGTAATACAAGAGGACGGCTCCGCACCGATGAGCGAGACAGATTGCCGCGCAGTCTGCGAGAGATTCTGAGTGACAGCCGAGCTGGAGAGTTGGCAGACGAAGTAGGTTTCCTCGTGTCTTTGTTTATTTGGCCATTTTAATTGTTTCCTTTTATTTCCCTTCCCGCTTCATCAAATACAAGAAGAGTTGGCCGGCAAACTACTATTCTTTCTTTCTTGCTTTCGGTTCTGCCTCGTGACAAGTGTAGTTTCAGAAAAGCTGTGCTGTTACTCTGTTACTCTCAGACCGAGGATGATTAGAGCCGAGACATAAACGAAATTAACAAGGGTGAAAAGAAAAGTTGCTAAGTCGCACGTATGCTAAGTTAACAGACGAAGAAGAAAGGAAAAAAAAAAGAGGCAGCCCGGTGGTAATCTGTCAGCCATTATGTTTTCGAGTACGCTAACGAGTGTACCGGCTATTTATATGGTGAAAAGGCCAAGACGAGAGAGCTTTTCACACGCGAAAAAAAAAAGAACATAAAAGAAGCAGATGTCTTCCTTTAGGTGAGTTGGTGTTTGGCCTTGTCTATCTTTGATGGTTCCTCAACGAGGAGCGAGAAACGCACCTTCAGCTTCGAGTGTCAGCAGGGAGCTGTGACGCGGCGCTGTCGAGTATACGCCGAGAGAAAAGCCATTAACCCGAAGGTACAGGGACAAAAATAAAATATATTGAAGGGGCAGTTGTGAGAAGCGACAGCTATTTCTTCTTGCCGGTTGCATGCCAAGGAAAAGATAACAAGAAAGAAAGACAGATGAGAGAAGGAGAGAGAGAATATAACCGTCATAGATATAAATATCAGCTTTCGTTAGTACTACTAGGAAGGAAAGAGAAAAGCAGAAGGCATGGTGGTTAAGCAGAATAACGTCCGGTTGGCTACCCTACACCGAGGGAATGAGAAAGGGGGAAACAAAGATGACAGGGAGAATAATGAATAAAGAACGAGTGAATCACGAAAGTATAAATTCGCTCCTGCAAGAGCTTCTGCCTTGAAAGGAAAGCGCTTCTGTTCAGCGTGATAAGAGGAGTGTTTCCTTACGAACGAGTAAAGCAGTATTCCTGGAAGGACCACGGGTAGTCCAAAGGGAAGTGTTGCACATTCTTCTCACATTTCTGCGAGAGACTGGGCTGATCGACAAATGGTGGCATGTTTGGCGCAGAAGGAGACGCTCAGGTGGAGATATTGACGGCCTGATCAAGCCCGTAGCAACACCCTCACCGCCTCCTGTAAATTTGCAGACCTGCTTGTGTTGAGTGGTGCAGAAATCCCTCTGACACAAACGTTAATCGCATGCAGCGCAGCATGCTTTTATTTGCTGTGGTGAGAAAGAACGGGAAACCAGAATTGTCCTGGCAGCACCGTAACCACCTAGCCGGCGTCTGGCGCCTGAACATCAGCCAACAAAGGGAGTGGTGTTGAGGAGAAAGTAGAGAGGGAAGGAAAGTTAGAGGAACTGAGAATAGGAAGGTGTAGAGAAGAGGGGCTATGTGTAGTATTTACAGCGTTCACAAAAAATGTGGGGTATGGCTTGGTGTGCTCTGAAAAATACGTGCGAACATTGTGCTCGTATAAGCGGATGGTGCACGTTTTACAGCGAAGCTGTTAGCCTCTGGTTGGTCGGAATATGTTTTGTAAGCGTGCGCGATTCTCACACAAAAACAAACGGCAGTTGGAAGGCTTTGTGTTTGAGTTTGCGCGTAAGAGAATTAAGTTTTCTCGTATATTCGAATTACAATCCGATGCTACCATGTCCGCAAGTTGTGTGCAGCACGTACTTTACGAATATTATGACGCATTTTCCTTTGAGAAATCCAATCAGTTCAATAACGCACTTGCGCTAGGCGGACGGCCTACAAAAACGAAGGATATACGCTGTGCCTAACGGTACCACCACCTAGAGGCCGCGGCCACTCAGACAGACCTCAACCGGTAGCCGAAGCAGCAGCTGAACAAGGGCTTTGTCTTTGTGTTTCCGCGCAACAGATTTCGGTCTTCTCATGTATTCGAATAACAGTCCGAAGCTATCATGTCTGCAGCTTGTGTGTAAGTCGTACTTTACGCATTTTTCTGACGCAATTTACTTTTAAACATTCATTTAGTTCAACAATGGACTTGTGCTGGGCGGAGGGCTGAGAAGGATGAGGATGCATGCTGCACGTGCTTGTCTCCGTGCGTGACGTACGTCGCTTGTGGCGGTGATGCGTGCCAAACGTCGGCAACAGCTTGGCTGTATATCCACTCCCACGGTTAAATAAAGGCGGGATTTTCTTTTTTGACTATTTAACTGGATTCTCTGGCTCTTTCTTTTTTGCCATAACCTTAGAACGCAGGTTTTCTTTTGTGACTTTGTCTTTCCTGTGCCCGATAGCGCTGCACGTGCGACACCACATTCTCGTAAACGTTGACAAAATCGACGAGGAACAGACTCGATCCTTCCACGCGCCCCTTTCCGAGCATTCCATATTAGCTCTCTACCTCTCACAAGAACGCAAAGCCTGTACGACGTTCCAAGTTTTCCGTTTCTGAACACATGCCTGTATCGAAAGATACACCGTCGCTCCGGCAGAAACCCTTCGGTTCGAGTGTGGAGAACCTGTTCCAGCTGCGTTGTTTAACGTACTAATCTACAGGCGAGCGTGCGGATTGGCGAATGCCCGACCGCGTATGATGCAGTGAAGAGAACCAACTATGAAGCGATGCTTACAGTTAGCCAATTTTCGCGGCACTCGACACTTTGCAGGACGCCTCTTTTCATCGCACGGACCCGAGGTGCTGCCTCCGACGAGCCCGTGGGCCACCCTTTCTTACGGCCTACATGTGCTTGTTCGGGCCTTCCATGCACATCTCTTTCTTTGTTCTTTCACTGAAAACAAACTAAAAAAAGGGACAGAGAAGACGGCCCCATGTTTTGCAAACACGGCGGTTCTTCGGACGCCCTTTACAAATTTCACCGCCGGGAGACCCAAGCGCTCCTTTCACGTGTGTTTGGCGTACCAGAGGGAGTGGAAACACTTTTCTTCCCAAGGCACCTCCTCCTCCCTCCTCTTTGGTACCTCCCCCCCCCCCCCCGCCTGCTGCCTTCTTACAACAGACGCCGGAACCGCGCCGAACCTGAATGATCCAAAACCCAAATAAACGCGGATAAAGTAGGGACCCAGTGAGGGCGAGCAAGAGCCGGGCAAGAACGGACAGTGCTGCATTCTGAAGCGCAAGGAAGACGGTGAACGGCACTGAATAAAGCATGCCACAGCCGCAGCAAGAGACAACGCGGAAGCGGTGCCACAGGAGAGACTGCCGCCCCCCCCCTCCCACCGAAAAACAGCGAAGCACTCCTGCCAAATTTGGTGCTTGCAAATGAATCTTCTGGAAGGAAGCAATCTTCACCGTTTCTGGCGCTCCTTTCTCCCTCCCTCTCTCTTTTCCCGGCGCGCGACGCGCTTGTTTTTCTCTGCCCCCAACACATTCTCCGCCGCCCACCTACTCTTTACGTTGCCTTCGCTCATCGTTGCCTTTCTATTTGCGTTGCATGTGCGCAAGGCAAAGCCCGCCCATTAGTGAGCGTCTTCTCTCTTTCTCTCTCTTTTTTTTTTGCGGTTCTTCTGTTCGGCACCGCGTCGCTCGTTCGCATTATTCGTCCGGGAAATGGGTTCGCCAGACAACACGAACGGCAATGAGTGGACCGCGACGGCAGGAAAGAGAGAGACAGAAAGAACAAAAACAAACAGATATTTTCATTTATAATCTAACTGCCCTCCCCGCTATCGTTGTTCGCGTTCTGGACGGTCGGCAGGTAAGTGCGTTCGAGCAGAAAGCTCCCGCGGACGGCGGTACTTTTTTTTTTTTTTTCTGCAGTCCAACGCAGTCGATGTAGGCGATTTGCAGCATCGGCGGTGGTGAACGACGCGAAGTAAGCGACGACGGGAACGCGATTGAAGTGTTTTTCAGCGGCCATTTGCATGTGCCTGCGTACTGTACGCCACGGAAAAGAGACAAGAATATTTTAGACATCGCCTCTCGCGCGCACGCTCGCCAGCTTGGCAGGTTTGTTGTTCGTTGGTCCAACAACCACAAAAACAACAACAACTACCACAACCTCACAGGTGAAAACAGGTGCTCTCCGCTCCGCCCGCGCAGGTGACGCAGTTATACCGTGGTGCCAAGCTAGTCTCTCACGCGTGGCAAGAATGCGCGCGTTCTTTTGGGATGCAGCTAGACGAAAAAAAATACAGGCAAGCAAGCAAATAAGATAGAGAGAGAGCAGTGTAGGAGAGGGGGCATAGATGAAATGAGTGCTCGTCCTTTGCGCGGCGAAAAAAAAAATCTACCTGTCGTCCGACAACAAGTGCCAGCGGGGCCGTGCCGTGGGAAAACGCAGAAACACCTGCCCCGCTCTTTCCGACCCGCCTCGAGGCGACGGCGGCGCCTCGTACAATGACCGGGTTTCTTTCTTTCTTTAGTTTTTTTTTTCTTTTCCCGCTAGAGGGAAAAGAGAGACGGCATCGCAAATGAAGACGCAAAGCCTCGATGATGCGAAATCGAATATCTTGCCGCGGCCGCCACAGCACATCACTATGACGAGCGGGCATTGTGGTTTCGCCACGTGCGAGGAGAGAGAGAGAGAGAGAGAGAGAGAGAGAGAGAGAGAGAGAGAGAGAGAGAGAGAGAGAGAGAGAGAGAGAGGCTGGAGCTTGACAGCAGAGGTAGCATGACACACTACCATGACCAGCAGGCAGAGGACTTTGTGATCGAACCTTGGGTACGAACGGGTAACGGTGGCCGTACACTTGTAGTCGTGGCGAGAAATCGCGGGGAGGGGATCGGTTTGGAATGGGCCGAGGTAAATAAAGAAGAAAAAGAAGATCGAGAGGCTGGCGCGAGGGGCAGTGTAGCGTGGGAAACCACGTGCCAACAACCCGGCCCCGCCCTTCAACTATACCGTAGAATCGCGCGGCGGTGAGGTTCCGAGGCGCAGAGAACGCGTCTGCCGCCGCACCCTAGCCGACGACGCTGCTGCGAAACGTCGCACCGCAGCGGGTCATTTGTTTCGACGAGTAATACGACACCGGCCTGTCACAACTATAACTCGGTTCTCTTCACCCCCACCCCCCGTCCCTCGTCCTCCCAGCGGCTATACACGCCGACGCTGATCGACGCCGAGACACGCCAGCAGTGCAGCCGTCGCAGCCAGTTTCCTCCGCTCCTTAGCCACTTTCCCACTACAACTCTCTCTCTCTCTTCTCATCTCGCTATTATTTATATATATATATATATATATATATATATATATATATATATATATATATATATATATATATATATATATATAGCTCGCACATCGTGTATTTCTCTTCTTTCCTTTTTTTTTCCTTCGTCTACACTCGTAATTTTCTCCGGATCGTCTAGATTTCACGCACGCGAGCTCTCGAAACGGGGAGAGAAAAGCGCGCGCGATCGACTCGGGACGAAATGTGACGTCGTACAAAGAAGTAGTAGTGACACGGCACAGACGCGCGACGGCTGCCGGGCGGAGGGAGAGCAAAAAAAGAAAAAGAAACAAATGTGTCGACAAAACCGAGGTGAACAAGGAAAAAAAAAAAAAGAGGTTGGGGGGACGGGAAAATAGAGGGTTAGGAGAAGGGTGGCGGACTTTCAACGATGGGGGTCATACGTTACCGACCCGAGAGAGCCGAGATTTTCCAGCTTCTTCCGGAACTCCGTGGCCAATCGACCAACCTGCGCGTGGCGGCGTACGCAACGGATCGCGCGCCCATAGAGTTTCGGAATTGGGGGGGAGGGGGGCTGGACTCGAGGTTATCCGCTGTCGGAGCCAGCGTGGCCGCCATCCATATACGCACGGACGGAGGGATCCGAAAAACGCGTGCGCCACGGGTGTGTGATGGCTCCTGCGCATATATCGCGTATATACATACATAGACCGCGTGTCTTCTCCTGAACCGGTGGATCTCGAGCGGAATATATATAAATATATATAGATGTCTGTTCCGAAAGGGGTTTCCGGCACGATCGGCGAGCCGCCGAGGCGGAGAAGTCGCTCCAACAGTCAATTATCCGGAGAAGAAAAGAAACAACTGTAAGCGCTTGAGAAACAGCCGCGCCGTTTGGTCAGCGAACGCAAAATGGCGCGAGAGAGAACCACATGGAGCGTAAGTAAGCGTTCGCCGACGGTCGCGCGCCCAGTGAATCTCTCGCGCCTCGCGCCGTTCCGAGATTGGCGGAAAGCGCGATTTCTGTCATTTGTTTCTTATTTTATTTTATCTTCTCTCTTTGTCTGGCGAACGCATATGTTTATTCTGGCAGCGAATAGATTGCCTCCGATATAAAATACCGCCTTTCTTGCATTTTCTTATTTTTGGCGTGAGAGGTGAAGCTCTCTCCGAATAAATCCAACAAGCCTAGCAAAACACAAAACTTATTGTGAAGTTGTAGATCGTGAGAGAAGCTTAAAATCGCCTCCGTTCGGCGCTTTTTTGAAACGCCTTCTAGGTGGCGCTGAAGAACACGTGTTTTGTGTTGGCGAGTCGACCCGCTTTGGACGTAAGCTGCCGCTTGCATCGGCCAACACATATTACAAAGGGTCTACGACGAGTGGCTGTGAAATGCGTGCATAAGAATGCGTTAAGAGGGAGGGGGGGGGGGCAAGGAAACTAAGAAAAACACGAAAATAAAAACGAAAGCTTCTAACCCGAAAGAACTTTTAACCTAATTAACGTTTTATTGGACGCCGAACAAATTAGCTATCACGCTCCCACGAACACTTCCTTTCTTTTTTTTTTTTGTCATGTATTTCGGGAGATGCCAGCTTTGCTTATTTCGATTTCTGCGTCGCTTTGCTTTGTCATTTGTTCGGCTGCGCGCTCGCGAACGGGGGTTTCGACCAGATTTCTTCAGTGCCGCATGACCACATCATTAACGGGGCACAATCAGCGGCTTTCACAAACATCCGGGTAATTATTTTAATTGGTCGCAATTAAACTCTCCGCGCGCCGAAGCAACGATGCCTTGTACGCGTCCCGATGCCTTAAACGTTTTCTTTCTTTAAGTTAATTACCCGCGCCTTTACTTTTGTTTCTGTCCGTCGGAACCATTTCCGCAACGCTTGTGCCAGTTATTGAACATCGTCCGAGTACTAGGAAACCATAAACTACGTAGGGCATAGCAAACGAAACTCGAAAGAAACGGTAACTCTGAAAAGTAAAGCAAGAAGTCGATTAAAATCACGCGCTACTTTGTACAGATGCGACGAAGCTGCAAATATGTTTCAAACTCGGAACGATCAACTAAAGCGCGTCTAACACACGCTTGCCGCGATGAAGTGCATCGGTTAGCGAATCAGCGAAACCAGGACGAACACGGCAAAGCCCGCGATTAATGCCGTGCGATAGAGATGAATTGCTTCGTTTGTCTGTCGTAACTTCAACGATAGTAATAACACTTACATATTGATCTAACAATTCTTGGAAGTTTTACGCTCTAAAGCGATACAGTTCATGAGCTACGGGACAAACACCGCGGTGGATAGCCCCGAATCAGTTGCGTATACACCTGGGGTTCCTTATATACCGTCTAGTTAAAATATGTGAAGCAAGGTTTTGTTTATGTACACGCCTGCCTCCTCGAAAAAAGGTAGATCGGCTTAACGGCGGCCGGGATTCGAACACAGAACCTCGTGCTCGGCGGATGAACTCCATTGCGACGTGCGGCGGGTCTAACCTCCGTTCTTCTGGGTCCGATACAAAGTCGGATACGGTTCGCGCATTCAACTGTCTTAATTGAACCCGTAATTATTTCCTAAAAAGCTCTCGGCCGGCTGAACAGACTGAAACGCGGGCTCCGACGTGCAACGCTGAGGTGGTGTAGCCTGGTGAAGCAGATTTTTGAGATTGATTAGTGTTCACTTTGCGGCAGAACGTTGCTTCTTGGTGGACAGAAGTGAAAAGAAGATTTACTTTTCGATTATGACGTCACGAAATTCGAATTATTTTGGAGTGCCGGAGTCGTGATTGGTCGCGAAAAAAAAAGAACAGAAAGTCCGCAATACTGGAAAGGACAAACATTTTGTTCCTTCAAAAGAAAATGTAACCTTTGTTGATCGATAAATTATATTAACAAAGCTTGAGCAGACGCCGTCTGTACATCATGACGTCACGAGGGGGCCGAACTCCAGTGCCCTGTCCAGAAATACCAGAAGCTGCCATATTTTCTTTCTTCCTTTTTTTTCTTTCTTTGCCTGCGCAGGCACCTGCACGATAGCGATGTCACGGGGCACTTGTTTGCAACCCTGCAACGTGTCCATAGCTTGGTCAGTATATAAGCGGGCGTTGCTAGCGCAACCTCACCATAGGCCGTCAAACTCAAGTGGTCGTCCGTAGTTGTTGACTTTCCCACTGAAACCCGCCTCGGGTGAACGAACTTTGGCCTAACCCTTCACTACCTAACGGAACATCTACGCCTATGCACCGGCCAGGCGGGCAATAAGAGGACGGTGCCACGAGTATTTGTGCGGGCCCCGAAATCCCGAAAGGTGGCTCCACACGCACGCCTTGCTTCGTCGCGCGAGTCCTCTCCTTGGAACAGTGCGTGTGCGTGATCGTGTAAAATAATAATAATAATAATAATAATAATAATGTGGAGGAGAGGAGAGTGCCGCGACCCGGCGGCGCGACCCCGGCGCTGAACGCCGAATACGAGCGCGCGTCACGACACCTCGCGCCGCAAAGGTGAAATATGGCGCGCCGACGAGAAGTGGCCCTTCTCCCTTTTTTTTTTCAGAAACGCGCACACACGCACGCAAGCAAGCGCATGCACTCATCCTTCGAACGAAAGAAGTGCGTACACAAGCGTTTGAACACGTACGTGTCGTGCGAGCAAGCATATAAGTTTCTTGCACGTAGTCTGTGCAGTTATGGCGTAGTTGCACCGGTCGTCTCGTGTGCCGAACTGTAAGCAACTGCGCGTGTTTCCGGACAATTTTCAGTACTGTCTCTGGATTACTAAACCTTTGTATCTCCGGTGCGGTGATCTCGAACTCTCTTCTGCGTCTTCCGTTATCCGTGTGCGGAACTTTGCAAGTGTTCTTGTACTAAGCCCATCTTCAGCGTTTCCAAAGGATTGAGTGAGTTCTTTATTCTGCATTTTTCTTTTCCTTTTCGTTATGCGACGACGAATGGGGAACGCCACTCGGCAGGGTTTCTACCTTAAGTTCACGTGACGCAAAAGCAATCATAAATAAGTCGCCGTCGGTTCGTTATGCATAGCTGTTCCCCATTCAGTTGACTGCACCTTTCTTTTTTTTTTTCTCTTCTGTCATAACACTAAAGTAATTAGATGAGACATTGTGCGTGCCTTCTTTTCTTCTTGCTTGCTTGTTTCTTCTTTCTTTTTTTACCTCGGGCAAATTTTTCCCCATCTTTCATTCGCAACGCACCCCGGAGCACAGTTTCCCGTCCGGAGAGAACTTCTGCGCACGCGAACACAATCCGCTTTGTTCGAAATAAATCGGCTAGCCTCCGAGATAACGAGCTCGCACAGACAAGCGGGCGTGCAGGCGCCGTTTATTTTAGGCTCCAGGTTCATCCCCAGCCGCAATTCGGTTCTCGTTAAAGCAACTCGAATGCGAGAATTGAAGAGAGCGCTTACGGTTAAATTAGAGCGCTCCCATTTGCCTGGCGGCTTGCCCCTTCCCCTCGTTCTCCACGCAACAACGGTTCTGGCGTATTTCGTTTCGTTCCCGCTCCGCCCTGTGCTCGCCGGAAGCGAAGAGGAACGAAGGGGGAGAAGGAAGTGGAACCGCTAAGCATGGTTGCCAGAGCATACATTTCATTTCAGAACTATGCAGTTGCATTACACTTAATCCGAAATGGCCGCTAGTGACACAGATTTTATGAGCGAGCGATATATATAAAAGCGACAACCGAGATCCACCCACGTTTCCCATTGCAAAGGCGTTTACACGAGCACTTCAAAGAGTATTACTTTTTTTAATGCACAAACATTTATATGCCTACCCAACGAGAAATTTGTCTATCACGTAAGGCAATGAATGTCTTATACTCCCTTAACCAATGAATCATACCCCTCTAAGCAAGAAAAAAAATGCAAAGGCTTATATCCACGTAAGGCAAAGGCTACAGGCGCTCGGCAAAGTGAAACGAAGAGCGCATACATTCATTAAAATTACCCATACGACACACAGAACACCATACGTTTCAATAAATAAGCTCAAAACAAGCATCCGAATGATCAATAAAGCATTGCATACCCCCCTCAGTAAATGTAGTGGTGGTTTGGCAACATCTTCGCTACATTAGCCCTAATTCACCTTAATTAGCACCAAAGGTCGTGGGTTCGACACCCTCCAAATGTCGAGGGTTGGAGCCCCTTGATTAACTATATCTTGCTTAACCGTAGCTAATTCACTCATACCTAATTAACACCAGTGATCGTGAATTCGAGAGTCGTAATGCATTATAGCTTAATTAAACCTCCCTTATCATGCTCGCTATCCAACACGATAAGCGAACGACCGATCAGGGTTGACAAGGGGTTTATACTCGTCGGATCATATTCCGTAACATTGATAATGACACCGGGCTGCGTAGAGATGACCAAGTGGCACAATGCTTACGCGTACTTTGACAACTACCAGAGGGAAAAGGAAATTAAATTATGGGGTTTTACGCGCCAAAATCACGATCTGATTATGAGGGCTCCAGTGATGGAGCCCTCATAGCCCTCTAGTGATGGACTCCGGAAACCTGGACCATCTCTAACGTGCACCTAACTCTAAGTACACGGGTGTTTTCACATGTCGCCCCCAGTGATATGCGGGCGCCGGGGCCGGGATTCGATCCCGCGACCTCGTGATTAGCAGCCCAGCAACCACCGAATGAGTTTCTGCGTTAATATTTAACGTTCACAGCTTGCCAGAGCTACATGATGATGGACAGGCACTGCTGAATCACCAGCATTCCCTCTGGCAACTGCTTTTAAGTTGATGACTCGTATCATCCCACAACGAATCTGGCTGCACAGGCAAATGAATGTAATGTACACCTCACTGTCGTAAAGAGTACAAACGAACTCAAGCGAGCTTCGGCTGGCGTACGCTAAGTGACCACGTGCTATCGCGCCATTTCACTGCGCAGTGGGGTTCCACGCAGTGGATCCACGCCTGCTGGGGTCCATCACAGGAAAACCGCAAGTTCGAACCCAGCTGCGCGCTTTGCCTGTACTCGCTAGAAAGCATTAGGCGAAAGCCAGCTGTGATTTTGATTTATACAACAAATAATCGTCCTCAACTGAGTCAAGTGGGCTGCGCAAGGGTTAAATTAAGCTTACCCAGAGTGACGACGTATGCAATCATCGCAACCAGCTTGATGGAGTTCCAGCTCCACTGTATACAATCTTCGCTGGTTGCGTCACTTAGGTTCTGTCTGTCTGTCTCTCTGTATCTCTCTGTGTGTGTGTGTGTGCGTGCGTGTGTGTGTGTGTGTGTGCGTGTGCGTGTGTGTGTGTGTGTGTGTCGGGCGAAAACTACAGCAAGCACTTAAATACTCACAAAAGGCAGCGATCTGTCTATGTCTCCGCACGCTCAGGCACAAGAGAACGACGCACGCTAGGCGCCTTAAAGTGTAGCCAAGCACCATGCTTGCTCTCTAGCTAGTAAGAGGCACATACAGCGAATTCAGCATGCAAAAGAGCTTCGAGACCGAAGATTACGAAATGAAGAAAAAAAAAAGAAAAAGAAAGCAAGAAGCGGCGAAGGGCAAACAGCAGAAGCAAAGGGCGGGAAAAGGAGGCGATTTGGAGAAGGGAGAAGGTAGTATGGATTTTGCGCACGACTGCGTACCGAGGCATCTGGATGCACTCTAATCTCGCGATGTTTCCTCGTGCGTCTCTGGCATTTTAATTTTTTGTTTCGTTATTTCAGGTTTCTCTCTTGCTCTTTCTTTGTTTCTCTTTCGAGCATCTCTTTGGTTTGCAGAGTCGGCGGAACGCCGTCGAATTTATCTACCGCATCATTTGTCTTGTTTCCGCGAAGACGCCGAAACTGTCGCCTGAAGGCCGCGACGCATGCAAAAGCGGCGCAAGCGGGCGAGCGCTTGGGCAACCAGCGAAGTAACCGGATTTACAGCATAAAGAAACAAAGGGCGTTTCGGTGCGGGCGTTCTTGCGAAGTGAACTAAATACACAAAGAAAAAAAAAGGGGGGGGGGGACCCGCAAGATGAAGGCATAGTTTGGCGGCGTTTCTCGCTCCACTTGAAACGCTTATAGCACGTACAAAAAAGACCACAGCGTGCGCTTAAAACTTGGTTCAATATGACTTGTTCAGGTTCATTTGCCTTTTCGTGCACTCCTAAATGACCTTTTTTTTTCCCCTGATCCCTTTCTTTTTGTCAGTGTGGTGTTTGTGCTCGTATAGGAAGGAAACGATTTAGAAGGAAAATTCCTTTATGTCAACGCGGTTTTGGCGAGGCTGTGAATCTTAAAATACAAGTGTCGTTATAAGAATAATTTAAAAAAGGAAAACAGTGGGCTGCATACTTGTCTCGCCCTTGTATTTTCGCGCTGCTGTTTCTTTACTTATTATTTTCTTAGGTGTCAACCAACTCGCCAAAGCAAACGCTTTAACTAGAGCTAGGCGCAACACTCTCCTACATCTGTTTGTGTGAATTCCTGCAATATTAGTCAAAGAAGACGGCGCTCACACTTGCCCCTCCCCCTCTCCCACTGACTCCCCCCCCCCCCCACACACGTTAAGAAAAACATACAGCCCGCATTCACATTATAGCCATGCATAGCAAGAGAGTCTCGGCAAGCTAATCCTGAATATGCCTATTAAAATGACCTTCCGAAGTTTATTTCTATTTCGCTTGCTCGCTATAGTACATAGATTCGATTAAAGACATAGATGTAAATCTGAATCGAACGGCAGCCCATATAGGTGGCATTAACACTGGCCCGAGCCCGGCGGAAGTTCGCGTTTTCTCGCAGTGTCCCGCCCTTTTTCTTTTTCGCCTCTTTCTGTCTATGGCAGACGATTAGGCTAATTATGATCGGGCGCGCCGTCGTTCAATTAGCGAGGCAAAGAGATTTCCGATGAGCGGCAAGGACACACTGCCCGCCTGAGCCCCGTTAACTAAGGGCTCCTTCAGTATCCCAGTCGACCACGTTGAATCTCGTTAGACTGCGCGCGTTTCGGCTCAAGTCGGCAGGTAATTAACGCTCAGAAAACCAGGAAGCGAGGAGGGAGTGGGGGCGGGGGGGGGGGGGAGGAGGAACGAACCCGCTAATCTCACCTAGTTACGCGGCTCGCGCTGTATCGGCAGGTTAATCGCAATTAATCCACTACCTGTTCATTCCGACATATTCAATAAGCAGTTTCTATCTGAAGGTGCAGTAGATAATCGCCGCAGTGCTCGGCGTCGAGGGTTCGAGCGGTTGGTCTTGCTTGTTTCGCCGACGGCAGCGGTGGCAATCCCATCATCAGGGAGCTTTAGCGAGTATGATATTACGTTTTGGCGCTGTGCTATAGAGGCGCACATTACGCCGGCGTTGAGGTCAGGTGACGCAGTGTTCCAACCGGAGCATGTCGGAGCTCCCATTTATGCGACATCTTCTCGCACGGAAAAGAAAAAAAAAAGGGGCAAAGTGTCGCCCCAGAAAGTTTGCGTCGAAGAGAACATTTCTACGTCGGCCTGTAAGACGGCCTCATAAGAAAGAGCCGCGCAATTTGGTCAAGCGCCAACTTCGGCAAATGTCGCTATCAGCGTGTAGCCCTTTCTGCGTTTCCGTAACGGCATGCGCACTGTTAAAATGGTAACGCGAAATCGTACGCCTATAGCGGCTACAGCTATGCGTTACACGCGCAGCGTTAATTAGCTGCCCATTGAGGGCACTCAGATGCCTCATCGCGTGGGCAGCGCGCTACGCCCGTACATTTCCCGCCTGAGCATTCGGTGCAGTACACTCCCGTGTCGCACTGAGTGCAGGAGAGGGCTTGCGCATGCGCATACGATTTCTCTACCGTTATGCATTGATAATCAGTGAACTTCAGCCTTTTCCCTTGTGCTTCTTCGCTTTTTCAACACGGGTTATACTTCCCATCTCAGTTCTCTCAGTTAGAATCGCCATCGAGGTCGTGTTGAACGTGAAACTCATTTCTCATCTACTGCACCGCAAGTAACATGTGGCTGCTCATTGCAAATGTCCCCCTTTTGATACGCAACTATATTCAACGCGGTTCGTCTGTTTATCGCTTGGCAGCTACATAGCATCTATGCGTCGGAATAATGGATCCTCGTGTTCGGTACAAAGTGCCGCGATCCCGAGCATAACTCGTAGTGTTTCCATTTTTTACAGGCCGCAAAAAAAAAAACAACAACAACATAATAATAAACCCGAAGCATAGTGCAGGCTCAGTAAATAGCTGCCCATACAATTTGCCCTACAATGACGCAGTGAAGGCTAAAATGAAGCCCCTGTCGCGAGAGATTGTGTACGTTTTGAAATACGGAAAATATTTCAGAGAATGCAAAACACGTTTTTCACGTCTGAGTACTAAAGAGCCCACCAGACGGCATAGTTGCAATTCAACTATTCGAATCAGTGATGCAGCCTACGTCATTAATGCCGCGAGCATTACAAAAGGCGAGAACAGCAAGAGCACTAAGCTAAGTGCCAACTCGCCGCTCTACCCACTCCCATGTGAGTGTATTTAGTCAGGGTCGCGTAAATGAAAAAAAAGAGAAATATAGGTGAATATTATTGTTGCTACTATATATGGAAGTCCTGCTAAAAAAAGAAAAAAAAGCTTCCTCTAAAGAGGAAGATTTAGCTCGGGCCCAACTCCGACGCGGCCTATTCAAGTACATGTAAAACGCCGCAACGCTTTTCTGTGAGACCCTCGGACTGATTTTAATGACATTTGTTGCATTTAAGAGAGAAAGTTAAATTCTAATGACTGTTGAAAGCGGAATTTCGATTTAGGGCCTGAATTTTGTTAAAAGAATTTTCAAAAATTCGAAAGTTCGAAAAAAATCCAACGAAGTACAAATTAACAGCGCTCCATCAAGAACAGATACCTCTGTTCTGTAAACAGCATCTATTATATAATTCTAAGCGGACAAATTAGACATGACAGTTTATACCTTACGTGAATTCGTTACGTTGTGTACAAGGGTTCTGCAAAAGCTATATTTCCATACTATTAATATATTTTTTTAGATTCATATGGTAACGTGTCAATTTTGCCTGCTTTAGCTGTACTATTATATGTAAATCACAGAATTGTGGTACGATTTTTTATTGCCAAGTTACAGAGTTGTAAGCCTAATTAATAGTTTCGTTTTATGAAAATTTGCTATGTTTGCCAATTGTTAACAAAAGATTAATAACCTAAATCAAAAATTCGAAACCAACAGACGCTAGATTTCACATCTTTCTTGTAAATGCAACAAACCTCGTCAAATTTGGTGCTGTGGTTGCTGAGGAAAACGAACTCTCACTTTACATGCATTTAGAATTGGATCACCGGAGATAAAGCTTCCTCTTAAAGAAAGGAAATGCGGCCAAGACTGATGACGATTATCGTTGTGAGCCAAATATGCACACAAAAGGGTGCAACTCTTTTAAGGGTTGTACGTTTCAGAGTGTAACGTTGCTGCTGGTGAGGTCGCAACAACGCATTACGACAAACCGGCCATATTGCCATCTCTCGGCTGAGTTTTATTAGCGGAATTCTCATTAAAGTAGCGTTTCACACACATTGCGTTGAGTGTTCTTCCTCGATGACAGCACCTTTCAGCACGATGGCGCCACTTTGCCGAGCAGTAACGGTAATTTTTCCTAGCGGCACCGCGGTGTTGACACTACATTTCTTCATCGGGTTCGTAGGCGAGCTCCACCTCACACTCTGGTGGGGGCGGGGGAGTCGTAATTGTCATACGACGGGTACCTGAAGCGCGTTTCATCTTATTCGTCTCCCATGGGCTCCGGCGACAGCGTTTGCGGGCCCTCGAAAAGGTGAAAGGCAGAGAGAGCAGATGCAGCTCGCCGCGCTCACTCTGGAGCGGGTGGCTCTGCCACCTGGAGCATCAGCCGCCAGGCAGAGCCAAAACCCGTGCACAGGCTCAAAGACATTCATCACTGCCGCCTGTCGCAACAGTGGAACAATGCAACAGTGGCGCAGTGGTTAGCTCGTCTACGGAGCGGTCGCAGTGCCGGTAGGGCAGAGTATCGAATCCTCACCGTGGACACTTTCTTTTTTTTTTAGCTGAATGTGGACGTAGTTTCTGCGCCGTCTTTTTTTACCACGATTTTCCGACGACGATGGCAGGGTGGCACAATTAGCCAAGCAATGCTCTCGCATCAATAACAACGACAAGTACGAAACCTCAGAGGAGCTGGCCTACCGCGTTTCAACCTAGCTGTATGTGTCCCTCCGCGTTGAAGTCACCATGTGATAACGCAAGTTCCGTGTATATACACGTATATACGTGACATCCGCTTAATCCGCAGCAGGAAGGTAAACTCTCGGCGCCAGTCTCTAAAACCATTTTTTTTTTACCAGAGATAGCAGAGCCTAATGCTACAATTCGCATGTGCGTGTACATAGGGTGGTAGAGATGGCGTTGGCAAGAGACAAAACATGGCAGGTGAAATGAGGGCCTCTCTCTCTCTCTCTCTCTCTCTCTCTCTCTCTCTCTCTCTCTCTCTCTCTCCGGCCATTTTCAGCGCCTCGCTTTCTCAGCTCACGACACCGACGGCCACTCTCCGGAGCCTGAGAATACACGACTACGGCTCTGCCGCAACTACAACGACGGTCCGATTGATTTCGAGAAGGCGAAAGGAAGGAATGAGGCGTATAGGAAGAGTGAAGTGGAGAGTGGGAGTGGGAGGGGGGGAGCATTCGAGCTGATCTAAAATTCAGTCGAAATCACATCGTCGCTAGCGGACATCGACCGACCGTCGAGTACAAGTCCACAAACTGCGCTGCCAATCTCGTCCAGCCCGATAGCGAGGAGGGTGAAAGGGGAAGGAGGAGCAGGTATGGTACATTGGGGACGTAGAAGGGATGCCGAGAGGGGGTGGGGGCGAGAGGGAAAAGAAAGGTCCGCCAGCGCACCCTGCTCCAGAGAAAGAAGCGCGCTGAACGAAAGGGAACTCGCGATCAAACGGAATGCCCGAAACAGGCACGCGCGTTGCACGAAAGAAAGAAATAGAACACAGCCGGGACAACTTGGACAGAAAAATAAATTCACGTCCCTTTCTCGCACACTCGGTTGGCCTGCCTCCTATAGTGAATAGACTGAGAGGAGGGAGTATAGGTATTGATGGTATCGTTGCGCCTAAATGTTACAGTTATATGTTTTAGGCTCGCGAAGATTCCTTTTCTTCGCAGTCGGTAACAACCTTTCGGCCTCCTCCCACGCACGTACCCTCTCCTTCTTCTTCGCTATACTTTCATTCGGCGAGAACGCTGCGAGACCCCTAAGGCACGGGGCGCGAGATTCGTTCCGCGCTTTCTTTTTTTTTGTGTGTTTTGCTGGCCTCCAGTGCAAACCTCCCGGGGCGAAAGTCGGAGCTGGCAATGCCAGCTCCGAGCAGCCGCAGCGCACCAGCAACCGAGAGAGAGAGAGTGGGCCCTTCCCAAATGAGCAAATGATGGCCTTTCGGGACCCGGAGCGCCCTAACAAAGGCGAGTCGGCTCCGACTCAAGGAGAGATGAATCAAAAGCGCGGATAAGCAGCAAGCAACAAAGGGAAATTGCGCTGCGGGCCGAAGCGAACAGTGGGCCCGGAGCGGGCGCGCTGCGAAGCAGCGGTAATAATAATGAAGGGGAAAAAAAGTTTTCGGACCTGGAAGCGAAAAACTATTTTTTTGTTCCTCTCGCAGCCGCAACGGGAAGCGAAGAAAAAAAAAATAAGATGAAAATTTTGCCGTTATAACTGCATACGTAACGCGCACAATACATGCACACGCGTTCTAGGAGCCTCGAAAATCACCTCTGCGGAAAACTACGCGTAAAACTTCCCGAGACACGACGCAAGCTTTTAGAGCGCGTGAAATACAAGCATTGTTGTTCCCCGCAGCCGACTACACAAAGCTCGCCACGCCGTACCCAGATTTTCGAGCCATGCTATAGTTCGTAGACCTATGCCAGGACCGCTGAAATAAGTGGTGTGTAACGAGCGGTGCCAATAGCACGTGCTTACTAGAAATAACTTATCATTTCGCTTAACGTACTCGTGTAGCTATGACCCGTGTAGCCAACTTCTCATTTGTTCTGAAATGTAGGTGCATGAAGGGCGCAGCTTCAATCCTCTTCGTACTGTAAACTCCTTTGTACTTCAAACGTCTCTGAACGCCAGTCAGCGCAGTCACGCGACAGGGCTGAATCGATTCAATGCGTAGGGCGAGAAGAAAGGGAACCGATTAGCAGCTGTCGACCTCTCCTCCTTTTGTGGATATCGTTACGGCCTTGGTGGAGTTTTACATCGTGTTGGGTGTTTAGTTGTCATATTCCGTGCACAGTATTGTAAATGTAAGCGCCAAATTAGACATGTTGCGAAGAGAGAGAGAGGGACACACTGAGACGCCTTGACTGTCTATGTCTTCCATCGTTTGCTTAAACACTACGCAACTCAATCGAGAATCGGCACTGTGATTAAGGAAGCTTTGGGAAAGCGAATAGTGAGTTTTCGACGCTAGCATCACTTCGGTAAATCTTATGAAGTACCTGAACGTGTTATAGCTAGACGCTTAGTGATAGCACTCGTGCAACTTCTGATATCATTGCTGGCTAATCATATGTTCAAGAGCTTAGATTACTCGTGTTTATGACTGTGGTTTTAGTATGTAGTGCACAGCCCACAGCGATATGCCGAAAAAGCTAAACTATATATAAAGAAATCACATTCACACGCGCCGAATCCGCGGACATGAATACTATTAGGGAGTTTTCGAAACAAAGGAACCAAAGTTGCGAGACCCCCAGAAGTATCCCAGAGTCTATGGCATTGAGATGCTGAGGTTGAGGTCGCGGGTTCAATTCCGGCGGCGGTGGCGGCCGCATTCAGTCGGTGGCGGAATGCATAGAACGCTCGTGTGCCGGTGCATTGGGTGCATGTTACAGACCCCCAGGATGTTTACCTTGATCGTACGATTGGGTCCGGTGAGGTCATTTAGAATGCGAATATATATATATATATATGTATATATTAGCAGGCAAATTCACGGGCCAACAGCATAGTATAAACACACAAGCAGAAAGAGACGACCCGTGGGTTAGCGTTAAAATAATATAATAGTATCGAAAGTTGTACTAGTGCAATCGGAAAAGCGCTAACAGGGAAATGGTTTGAAGAGCAGTTTCCTTGCATAATTTATTTTTGCTGATGTGGAAGCAACGTTCCTTCTAGTGGAAATGAAAAAGAAAAGGCAGAACTTCATCTGTTCTTTTTTTTTTAATCTTTTTTTTGCACGTGTCGCTTCAGCTTGACACAGAATGTCTTGCACCATGCAATGCATAATGTCCGCGTGTGCTCGAAGGCACTACTTTGGTGCTTCAGCGACTGGGCCCGAGCCCGACCCGGGCCCGTGGCTTCAAGCCCGCCGAAAAACGCTTCGGACGGCCCGGCCCCGAGCCCTTGCGACATCGTCTAATGCCAAATGTCTCCCTTCCCCAAAGTGGAAAGGGGAAAGAGCGAGGGTATGCGTACGGGGCCGCTGGGAGGCACGGGTGCTCGATATTCGTACACCGTGGCACGTGCGGCGGAATACGCGTGGCGGCACCATTAACGAATGCTTTATCCCAGAACGCACCTCGCTCTTAGTGAGCGCTTACACACGACCGATCAATGGCTAGAATACGCGCGATGCGCGTGGGCGAGAGGCCTGGCGAGCGTCGGCTCCACCGTTCGACACGCGTACACGTTCCGACGAGCTGTACTGGCTACACGCGATTCTCGTCGCGGTCGGCTCACGCCTTCGGTCGTGTCCGAGAGTATTCAATTCGTATATATATATATATACAGCTGCGTACGAAGCGAGTCAACTCCGTGGCACGTTATGTAAGCGCGGCGCGAAGGAGCCATTCGGAGCTCCGTTCTGTCTCCGCAACCCGTTCCAGCTGCATACGGAGGTCTGGGGGAGGGCGATAATGAGCCCCGTGCTCTCTCGCGCCTCTGACGTGACCGCCGAGGTCTCAGAAAATCCCTCCAGTGTGTAAGGCTACAGCAGCAGCGAGTGAGTTGGTGCGCTGCGCGCACCCTACTGGCCAAGTTTGTTTCCTAATGGACACCGCTTCCATCGCCTTGTCGTTCCTCTCTCTCGCTCGAGTTGCGTTGCCTTTCACACTAAGGCGTCGCTATTGTTCGACTCTCGGCGACCCACTAATGCTCGTCAGCCAGCGAAGCATCTAAACCGCCAAAAAAAAAAAAAGGGGGGGTGTTTTTCTGCCGCCGCTGGGGACAGTTAGCCGACTCAAAGCGGCTGAAAAACAGCCCCGCTTTTCTCGGGCAGCACGCCCACTATTCTAAATGCGTTATTTACAGCGAAGATGTACACGACCAGAGCAGCCGACACATAAAAAAGGACGCCGGAGAAGTGAGCGAAAACCGCAGAGCGATTTAATAATGGATGTGCTTTTTTTTTTTCTCTCTGTTTCGTTCGAGATAGAGCGACGACGAAGATTTATGTCGTCCGCGGTGCACAGAGCACGCAATGAAGAAGGGCACCGAAAAAAGATGTGTACACAGCGCGAGGCCCCACTTTTGTTGAAATCGTTTCGTCCGTTTTCCCAAAGCGCCGATCGACTCGCACAGTTCGGAAGCGAAAGAAAGCTCGGGGACCTAAAACGACGCTATTGCCGCGTGCGCACGATCGACGCGGCGAGGACGTGGAGCTCTTGGAGGGGGCGGGGCACATCCAAGAGCAGCATACTGCACCGGCTGGTCACTTAGGAAAGGCCAAAACAGCGCGAGGGACAGTTGGCAAATTAAGGCCTAAGTGCTCTCGGAAACGCTGCAGCGTAAAGAGACGCGTCACCCACCTCGCAACTGGCAGAGCACGGACAGTCAAGCAAGAGCGGCGATTTTAATGGGGGATTCGTGTTTGAGCGATCGCTCGCTGTGCAGAGGCGGAGAATTGACCGAAAGCCACAAAAAAAAAAAAGAAGGAAAAACGTTGGACACGCATTTAGCGATAGCAAACTGGTTCGGCGCGTTGACGTACGAGTGTTGCACGTGCGCAGCTGATTGATTGCCGAGTACGAGAGACCGACTGTCATGAGGTCGGCAAATCAATTTCATCGACGTTTTTCCTCCTTTTCGTGTCTGGCCGCGGTCCCAAGAAGGCGCGGAAGAATGCAAACGTACTCTAGACGCTCAGCGGCTAAGAACAAAAGGCTTGCTTGCGTCACATGGCGCCCGCCTTGACAACAACCGATTTATCGGAAAGCCGAGTAATAAAGAAGAAGAAAAAAAAAAGAAAGAACAATGCCGCAGCCAATCAGAATTTGCGGTGATCATCCTACGACCGCCAGAACAATGGTGAGACGTAGAAAGGTAGCGTTGTCAGGAAAAGAGAGACTGACGGGGAAACGTACGACACCATCAATTGCCATCCTAGTCAACGTGTACCGTCAGGCCTTCGTAACGAACTTCGTACCTGCAAAAGTTGGTGCGCCAGTCAAGTGAATAAGAAGCTTGGCCGGCTGCAGTACACGAACGATTCTAGCCCTCCAGGCGTATTGGTGGCAGTGGCTGTACGAACAAACTCGCCAAGTTCACTCAATACACAGTCAATTTTATGAGTTGTAGGAATAAGTCCCACTCGTACAAAGGCTCGCGACGCAACACAACAATAACACAAGTATTGCTAAATCAGAGCTGCAAAACTTGAAACGTGGCGCACGCTTGGGAATTGGCGCCAACTTTGGCAAGAGATTCACGCGGTCTGTTCACTTGATAAGCGCGTATTCCTTATTTGAAAGGCAAGCGGTAGGCGACAACGAGTCGACAAACGCTTTAAACCGGCACATGGCGCCCGCACTTCTGGATTCTCTCGCCCATGCATGGGCGACAGTTTCCACGAATCCTTAAGGTCGGTTTTAGAACAGGCAACAACAACAACAGCAGCAGCAGTTGCAAGTTCCAAACCTCGCAGTGCGCTCGGCTCGGGACAAAGATCGGGTCAGTGAGGAATGGGAAGGGTCGAAGGGAGAAGAAGGCTTCGGGTGCCACGACTTCGCAATCACGCAAGGAGACCCGACGGGACCGATTCCCCCCCTGCCTCCGCTCCCTCGCCAGCTCCACGCTCGCGTGCTGCTAAGACAAGTCGCTCGGCTCGAGCGTCACGGAACAGCTGCGCATTTGTGAGCGACACGTGCGTTGGATGGCCCTGCATACTGAAAAACGCAGAGAGCGCGAGCGAGCGAGCGAGCGCATTTGCCAACGCCTCGCGAGCGGCTGAACTGCCTCCACCACTCAAGCTCTCGGCGCGCGCGCGCGTACAAAGCTAGGCGCGCTCCATCGCTCACGCAGTGAAGTCGAGGAAGAAAAAAAGAGGAAAGGGTGGGGGGAACCTCAGTTGACGACCCGATATGCGAGCGCGTACGCAGTAGCGTCACTCAGCGGGCTCTCGCGCGTTTGCTCGCCATCTCCGAACTCCCACAATCGCAGTAGCCACGTCGTACGCGAGATCTCCCTACGTTTGTATATATATATATATATGTATGTTTGTGTATGGGCGCACGAACGCACGAGCTTTCAGAGCCAGAGTGACGAGCCTTCGCTCCTTCCCCCCGCCCCCCTACTTTCGTGTCGCAGACACCGCCGCGCGCTACAGAAACTTCCTGGGTTCTTTTGGAAAAGCGACATCAGCGCCGGCCTCTCGGGACTGAGCTCAGATTCGGAGAGGGAGAGAAAGAGAGAGAGGTCAATTTGAACTCGAGGCTGTGCTCGTCGCTCCAGGGCAGTCGTTGGCGGCAGGCGGCGCGGCCAATGAGTCCAGATGGCTGCCGCTTTTAACGGCTCCTATTGGAAAGCCGTTAATAATTTTGCCTCCTCCTCCCCCGCCCCTCCCCGGAGAAAATGAGCCGCGCTTCTTGACAAAGAGTTGGCGAGATAGAAATAAGGCGTTAAGAAAGCGGGCGGTTCGGTTGTTCCCTGAATCTTTCTTTGTGCGGCGACGGCAAGTCTCGGATGGCCATTATAAGTGCAGCTGACAGTTTGTCAAGACGGCCGTCGAAGTCTGCACAGCTCTGCGCAACAGCGCCGTGAGACTATTAAAACTGACCCCACGTCAACGAGTCCTGGTCGCTTTTAATATCGTCGCGTCCGTCGGGGAGACGGATGCTTTCTCAATGCAACTTCCACCGCACAAAAGACTTGCAGAGGCTCGGAACGTCGGGATGTTGGTGTCGAAGTGCACTGGCGTGAATAAAGAAGTAAAGTTCGTTTGGTTCGATCGACTGATTGTCTTGAACGCCGTAGCGGTGGCGCTGGACTCTCGAGGCTCTAAAGCTGGGCTCCCGGATGTATTTGACGCCCCTAGACAAGCGTGGAAACCACGCAGTTACGGCACAGGCGCTCTGGCATGCCGCTGGAAGTCGCGACGTGAGAAAGTACGTTTAGTATCACGATACCAAGATGCACATTTAATGGAGTGTTTATGTACAACCGCGTTAAACGTGTAGCTTCTTTCAGTATGCGCGCAGTTTGGGCGTTTTTTATTTTTTATTTTTTAGGGGGACAGTATTGAAAGCATCAACCAGCGCGCGGTGAGGCCAGGCCGACCTTCACCTCCTTCCGGCTTCGCATATCGCCAGAAAAGGAAGGCTCGTTTCCGCGGCTCGAAGGAAAAGTGCAGCGTGAGCTTTTCACGAGCGAACTGGGCTCCCGAACACGGCAACCCCGAGTGCACATCCGATCCCATGAACTCGGCGCACGCCGACATGCCCTTGCGTATACGCCAAAATCGGTGGTCCGCTTTACTTCTTTTTTTCTTTCTTGCTTCTTTCTCGGCCTGCGTGCATTTTAGGGCAATATCTGGCCGCTGCGGAGGCTCGTTTATGTAATTGTGTTTCGCTATACGCAGTGTCACTAATGGTCCGGTGTAACACACTGATCACCTCGAGGAAATCCATTAATGCGACAGTTCTAGCGAGCTGGCGGGTCGTTCGAGCTACAGGACGGCGGCGAATGGGGGGGGATCGGCCGCGGAAAGAGGAGCCCGAGGGAGGGGGCGAAAAAAACAAGAGAGACATCTAAAACGAGTCAAAAACACGGTGCAACCGACTATCGCTGAGGGCTCCGTCGCCGCTATTTTTCGGCAGTCGCGACTCGCACACGCGCTGCTCCCCACAATGTGCGCTTAGAACGCACGCAATCACGCAGCCTAGACGACGCTATCTAGAACCACCGTTCCTGCCCCCGTGTCGCCGTATCCACGTACGGGCAGGCGCCACCTCGCCCTCTTTCCCCTTTCTCTCCTCTGCACCTTGCCAATCCGACGCTCATTTTCTCGCCCTTCTTTTCACGTGTGTTTACTTTCTCACCACCGGCGGCTACTATTTCACTCATCTTCGGGCGCTCCATCTTCATCTCCACTGCACTACGTCTACTCACTCTGACATCAGCGAAGCAACTAAAGAAAGAAAAGAAATCCCAAGGAAGAAACAAAAGCCTCAAAGACGTACGTCTCTCCCTCATTTCTGTACGAGCTTGTTTTCTGCTTTCACAGTTCTCTCCCCGCAACGCCAGCCACTCCTGTTCCGCTTCTGCCCGTTTTCGCGGCTAGCCCCAGGACCCGTTGGCACAGAGGCCGCGAGCGCAAGTACGCACGCACGCACACCAGCAGCCGGAGCGCGCCAGCGGCCATTATCGAAAGGCCTCGGCACGCGGGACCCAGCCGCCGCAAGCCCAGAAAACACGTTCGAGAACCCGCTGCGTCCCCCCCCCCCACATCCACCGGTCCGCGCAGTGTTACACTGCGGCGCGGTGGCTAGCCAAAAAACTCCTCGCACGCCTCCTCCGTCGAGGCGAGCTCATTTTCCCCGAGACGCCATAAGCGTACGCCATTACGTGGTCCCCGCCGCCCGGGCCCTTCCCGAACGAAGGAGCCGGCGCACCACCGTTTCGCTTTGCCGCGGCTTAACTGGCTGGCCACCGCTGCAGGCGTTACGGTGCTCGCCTCTTTCACGTCACCGCGCTGGTGCGTGTAGAGCACCTCTGCGGAACCCCAAGCACTCTTCCCTACTTTCTTTCCCTACAGCCTTTTCCCTACTTCCCCTCCCGGCATCCCCTTTTCCTTGCTTGTGGTCCGCGTAGCCTCCCTTCCTGGCTGCCTGCTTGCTTCAGCTGTAGATGCGAACCACGAGGAAACGAAACACAAACGAACGAGAGAAAGAGAGAAATAACGAAAGAAAGAAAGAAAGAAAACGCCTTCTCCCTATAACGGCTTGCCCATCGCCTCTGCCACCGTTCTCCCCTAAAGCTTGTAGTGGCGTGGACTTTGCTCATCGCGGAGATGAGTGGCAGACAATCCTCCCCCTCTCCCTTCGTTCCTTGGTGGCGTTGCTCACCAGCACAGCCGGGACCTGGAGATGCCGACCCACGCGCAATTTAGGATCAGACAAGAAATGATGGCCGAGAGACAAGTAACGGGAGGAGAAGGACCGCTCCTCCTTCTCTGCTTGCGCGCACCGAGGCACCCTCCCTTCCCTATTGCTATTCACATGTTTTATTTTTAAAGAAAGAAATAACGAAAGAGAGAGAGAGAGAGAGTAAACGTACGTGAAAACGCTGCTTTCGGTTCTGCAAGTAAGCGACGCAACTGTCTTAGCTTCGAATCTCACAGAGGTGAACGGAGTAGAAAGAGTGGGAGAGAGAGAGAAAGATCGATAGAGCAAAGGAGTTTGATGAAAAAGCGAAACGGCGCAGGTAGGCGCGGTTGAACGGAAGGTGTTCGGCTGCTGCCTTGTTCCTAGAGCGCGAGAGTACAAATGAAAGTCACGATAAATAAAATGTAAGACGAAGAATAGGCGCCACATCAAGGTAGGGGCCGAGCGGCCACTTCCGCGGGGCCTCCCAAGTTGCCTTTTGTTCCCTTTAACGGTTTCCTTTTTGACCGCGGCGTAGACGTTCTTCCGCTGACGCCCACCTGCCATGGTAATTTGCAGCCGAGTTCGCCAATCTTCCTTCCACCATTGAGCTTATTTTTATTTTACTTCACACGTAAACGAGAGAACTTTTCCTGAAACTCGTTCACCGGAAAGAATACATCACAAGCGATAGGAAAATAGTTGTTCCATTATACTAAAAACAAAAAAAAAAAGCCTTCATCCTTGGTCATTGCTAGAGCTGGAATGTTAGACAACGTAGCAGGTGTAGAAGTGTTTCACGCACACCAATTTGCGAGCGCGTTCTTTTCAAATATGGGAAATAACAATGAGAAATTCGATTATCAGAAGCTCGTGTCATAAGCATATTTACCTATATATAAGCTAAAGAGTACGCCATTGCTTCTAGTCAGGGCAACGGCCAGCGCTAACTGCTGGTCCACGTTTGAATTCTGAAAATAATTCTGGACTAGAAATACCCTTTGCTGTTTTAAAGCCACTTATGGAAGATAACTTGAAGTTCGAAGCACAGGAAGCTCTGAAGACTAGGGAGAGCCAATATTGCAGGATTATTGTAAGCCAATAACTTATTTGCGTGCACGTAGAGAAACTTCGACAGCGCATTCGACTCTCGTCAGTGTGCGACCTAATTCGACAGCCTTGTCCAAATACCACAGTTTCACTAACTCACGCCTACTTCTTCTCCGTGCAGGATTATGTTCTCAAAGGTGTCTCAATGACTGATGTGCCTCCCTCCCCCCCCCCGCCCCCCCCCCCCCAAAAAAAAGAAGGACCTCACTTTTGGCGTAGGATGCAAGCGCGACATCCGTTGGACAAAGCGTATTCCTATTTTTTGTCCAAGGAAAGCGCACAAACGACTTAGCCGTGCGGTGAAACTCACGTCCCGATAAGAACGCGGGCCGCATTGGTTACGACAGCGGCTACGATAACTCCGCGATGTCGCGCCGCATTTTATGGCTTGTCATTGCGTTCCCCGTCGTAAAGCTGTCACCGAAGCTGCAGCAGCGTTCCTACGGGCCCGCGTCCTTTGATTATCGGCTCAGTATATAACAAACGCCGGCAGCTCGGGGAAACCGTGTTTAACCCCCCCTGTCTCAGCGCGAGCTACAATGCTCAACATGACGAAGCTTCGCCGCGGCTTTCCCTTGAAACGTTGTCCACGTACTGCACAATCTCCGCGCGTTTTCTTCATACCCTGGCCGGTTCGCGGCCCTGCAATGTATACACAAGCAGCACTTCGCGCAGAGCACGACTTCGGGTCGCGAGATTTGTGGCGTCAAGCCCCATTTAATAAGCGCTGTTGCCTTGAACTCTGTGGCGTAAGTCTCGCGTTTACCTCCCATAAGTGTTGCTACGGTGTAACAAACCATCACTTAAAAAAATAATAAGAAAGAAAGAAAGAACGATGACCCGAACGCTCAAACCTACAAGATATCCGTTTTCAGTACTTTTTGTTTGTTAGGTTGCAGCGATGACCCGCCGCGGTGGCGATCGATGTCTACGGTTTGGAGATTTGCATACTGCTGCCAAGCACAAAATCGCAAGGTTTAAGTTTTCGGTTAGCGCGGCCGCATTCCGATGCAGGCAGGAACGCCACAAGGTCCGCGTGCACTCGGCGCACGCATAAGATGCCCACGTGGTCCAAATTATTCCGGCACCCTCCAGCACGGCGTTTCTCGCAGCCTCAGAATGTTACACTCCAGCAACCAACCATCAGAATTCTACCGCCACATAGCCGAAGAAGAGCAGCCGGATTTTTGCCCCATAAGAACGGCGCAGCTGCGCACCCTATATACCCGAAATCATCCACGCGAATCGGTTACTCAGAAAAAGCCGAAGCGCTCTCCACCTTGTTACCGACGCGAGCATCCCACCAGCGCTTATATAGATAGCTATCGCCGAAGATTAGCGGGCGGCGGAGATGTAAAACATCACGACATAAGCGGCGCCACTAGTATGCTATATATGCCGATCCATGCTTAAACGCAAAGCGGGACAGAAGCACAATCAAGCGCTACATAACGCGTGTCAAGGGGTAAAAACCAAACCGCCTGGTGGTTACAGAACCACACGGGCTGGATCGGGTGTGCCGGCCTGGACCTCCCTTCTGCGAAGGCGCCCGCGTATACCACGCTGCTAAATTCAGTTACCACGAGCGTAGCACTCAACGTTATGAAGCGCGCAACGTACACAGGCACACGCAAAGCAAATAGAGCACACAGGCGATCCAAGGAGGGCCGCCAACAAGGGCCGGAGCTGCGGCGGCGGAAGAGGAAAAGGAATCGCGTGCTCGCAGGCCGTCACGCTTCATTGCGTCCATAGAAGGCGGCCCACGGCAGCGTGCTGCTGGCATAGCCAAAGAGAGAGGGCGGTGGAAACAAAAGGAGGGGGAGAGGGTTACCCTTATCCCTCCCTTCTAGCGGAGCGCTCCTCGGGTTTCCATCGAGAATCCAAAACGGGCGCTTGCGATAGCGAAGCGCCCGTGCGCGGAGCTCCCTTGTAAGTGAATTTTCTTCGCCGCCACGATCTCTCCTTCCGGCTCGCTTGTCCGAGTGTACCTTTCAGGCGTGCCACGCTTTAATTATCAGCTCCCCGCCGTCTCCTCATCGTCCCGATATACGCTTAGCCCGAAACAACGCCACACACACTAAAAAAAAGAAGCCTCACTCGCGCTTCCCAGCGCTGCACCCCCTTGCCACCATCGCGCGCGAGCTCCCTAGTTCTTTCTTTTTTTGGGGGGAGAGAGAGAGAGAGAGAGAGAGAGAGAGGAACCCAAGGACGTAAAAGCAGAGAGCGAGCGTGAGCGGCGCTTAAGCGAGCCGAACAAGACAGGCGTGTACCATGACAGGATGGAAGAGAAGGGAGGGGATTTACTTTTTAGTTCTCCTCTTTAATTCCTCGTGTTTCCAGCGTTGCGTCATTCGCGCCAGCTCAAGTAAGTGTGTATTCTCTCGCTTCCTACTATTGTTCTTCGGGCCTACGACGCACACGTTTAAGGAGCAGGCGGAAGACCTCCCAGATAAAAAGAAGAGAGAAACACTGGGAAAACAAAACACGATACGCTTTTTCACCACTCTAGCGAGCTGGCGTTCCTCTTCATTACGGTGTCTTCTCGCGAAGCCTTCCCGCTTCGCATAGCCGCACTTTTCAGAGTACCGCCTCTTTCACTTCGTCCTTGTGCGTACGTTTTCTTCTATAGTTTCGTCTTGCATCGCGCTTCCTCTTAAGTGAATCGCCGGGCGCGCCGAACACTTTTATTAGCGAGGCAAGCAGATAACGCGAGCCGCGCGGCCTGCCGTCGCCACGCCTTCTCCGTCTAATCTCGAAATTTCTCGCGCGAAGGAACTCTTCCCTCCTCCTCCTCCTTCTCCTTCTTGTTCATCCTTTGCTTCTCCTCCTTCTGCAGGTGACCAGCTTAGAGAGTAACACGCTTCACTCAAAGTGTGAAGGAGGATGGTGAGAGGGAAGACGGGGGAGAGAGGTGCGATGAGGTATATGCCTCGCAGCCCGCAAACTATAACGCGAGCGCGGCGCGCGCGTGCGAGCGAGGACGGGGCGTGACGAGTACACACGCAGAAGCTCGGTCGTAGCGTCGGGAAAGCCCCCACCGTGCACACGCAGCCGTCTTTCAACGCCACTCCGTGGGAAGACGGCGCGAATCCAACGCGAGGCGCGGCCGCAGCAAGTGGCAATGGGCAGCCGCGCTCGGCAAGGCGAACCCCACGAAGGGGGGCGGGCCTCTTCTCTCGCCCGCTTTCCTTCGCGTACTACACCCTCCAATTACTAACATCCCCATCGCGGCGTTAAGAGAGAACCAAGCTCCACGTGCTCCGAATTCCTGAGAACAACACGCATGTCCGCTGGTGTGTGAACGTGCGTGAGTGTGCGCTACCGTTTTTTTTTTTTTTTTTTTCCAGGGCGCCGAGTCCCGTCGCGGACGCCACCAGGGAGCGGCGGTTTTCTCCGCGTGTGTGCGTACGCGCGCATACGCAC
The DNA here is from genome assembly GCF_050947875.1 of Dermacentor variabilis. Taxonomy (NCBI): domain Eukaryota; kingdom Metazoa; phylum Arthropoda; class Arachnida; order Ixodida; family Ixodidae; genus Dermacentor; species Dermacentor variabilis. Next base: position 145,609,203 of record NC_134572.1, read on the forward strand.
CACGTACGCGCGCGCGCGCGCGGCCGCGTGAACACGTTTGTGTGCCTATGTGCGTGCTCGCGTGTCCTCGCGTTCGTGCGCCAAAGAAACGCCTGTGCGAGAACTTAGCGCGTCTTTGTGTCCTCTCTCTCTCTCTCTCTCTCTCTCTCTCTCTCTCTCTCTCCCGTTCGCCACTGTTGCGTTCGCGCTCTAGAGAATTCGATGAGAAATGGAGGGATAGGCGCGGCGCGCGCGGGTGCTGCGGCGGCGCCGGAAAATGGAATTAAGGGAAGGTGGGGAGGCCCCGAACTTCGCATGACTTGACACCCGTTCAATTTGCGCCAATCAGCGCGTTTTTTGTTGCTTACTTTCTTTTTCCTGTCTTCTTTTCTTTTTTATTCCAGTTCTCTTGCGAGAGCAAGAATGAGACGGAACGATGGGGCGGTGAGGGCGGGCTGGATGATTTTTTTTTTTTTTTTGGAGGGCGTTATATGCTAAACGCAAGACCTTAAGCCGCGGCCGAGCTACTCGGGTTTGAGCCGGACCATTCGTTCAGCCAAGCTTCCTTGCTGTTTACGTTTTTTTCCCGCTTCTCGTGCGAAACGACGGCTGTCGGTGTTCGCGATTGTGAAGAGAATTCCCCCGCAAGAAAAAAAAAAAAAAGAACACCAGCAAAGGCGAGGGGGTGCGGGGGGTGTTCAAATGAAGCGGGCTAATTTCCAGCAGTCTTTAAGCCTGGCGAAACAAATGCGACGAATAATTAAGAAAAAGGCTGAATCGCTAACGACGGTAAAGTGATGACGTTGGCGAAAACGCCTTACGCACGCAGAACGATCTGGGGCGTCGGTATTAAAGCATGAAAAAAAGAGAAAAAAAATGCGAAGTAGTGAGGATAGCAGTTTTCTGCGAAAAATAACACCATAACAATTTTCAAGGGTTGGCAAAGAGGCAAGAAAATTAGGTTTGAGATTAGTACGAGCCGTACCTTCCAGGCAAATGCGTGTGCCGGCTTACATAACTCATGTGTTGCTGAGGCTCTTTCCTCTGCCTCTCTCGTTTTCAAACAAAACCCACCAAATATGACAAAACGAATTTACATACCATCTTAGGGGGTCGGTTTACACTGGACCAAATAGCGGGAAAAAAATCACAACAAGGCGGCTGAGTTTTCGCTTAACTAACTACCAAATGGGGTTGACAATCCCTAAAATAAAGAAATCAAGGAGGGGGGGATCTCTCATGCTTTCATGGAATTCATCAGTAACACTTGGTTTGTTCTGCAAATCTGCGTCTGTCCAGTTGGTACTTCAGGCAGCTCTTTAAACCGATAGCGGCACAGAGCAGCTCCTAATACTTATCACGCCTAGAATCAACTGCGTTTTACGGCAGTATTCAGATATACAGTAACAAATGTAGTTCGCCTTTTGTGCTAATTCAGTGCTCGCGACTGCAATGGGGACTTGATATGCGCAAGAAGGAAAGAAAGGATATTGTACGGCTGGAGGCCAAAAAACATAGTAAAGACCTTCAGTAACACCTTAAAACAGCGTCAGACGACCTCGGAAGAGCTACCATTCTATATTTTAGATGGTGCAACGTCGTTGCCCTGGCTGCATGCTAACTATAAATTTTTTGGCACGACATGTGGAAGGACAAATGGCGAGCACTAAGGAGCCATAATAGCTCCCGCGGCGAGAAGCTGCCAATCATGCAAGCGGCCACAGTGAACGTAAAAAAAATAGACAGACAATTAAGTAAACAATAAAATGATGCCCATTATGTGTGCCTCATTCTCGCATCTGAAAATTTAGTATCCCAGACATTGTGTTACTCAGGCTATAAACTTTGTATTAGGTGGTACTCGCTGACTTTAGAATTGGTAGCTGAGATCCATTAGGGATCCGTAACTACCTTGTTTAGTCAAGTAATGTTATAACTCTACCGTTAACAACTGCAGTTATACTGTCTTAGTAAATAATGTGACAACTAAGTAGCAACTACAACGACCTTTTTTTTTAAGAGTGTAGACAGCAAACTGCGGTAGCCCATATTCCAGTTCTATAGTAAGACGAAGAAATTGAGTTTGGCTGCACATCTAATGTGTAGGGAGGCAGAGCAGAGGATGGTCCATTATAGTTACAGAATGGCTGGGTGCCACAGGAAGGGAAGCGTAGGCGCGGGTGACATTGAATTATGTGATGCGATGAACTGAGGAAGGCTTGCAGGCATTACACGACGTCGGCTGACTCAAGACAAGGGTAATAGGAGGTCACTGAGAGAACACGTTCGTTCTGTAGTGGCTGTTCTGTAGGCTGTAGGCTGTAGTTCTGTAGTCTGTAAATATGCTGTTGCTGTTGCTGCTGATGATGATAGCGGTACTGTTCATGCTCTATGTGTGCAGTGTTCTTTCTCCCCAACTATTTTCTTTTTCTATATCCTTTTCCCTTACCTCCCCTCGAGGGTAGCAAAGCGAATCATTCGTCTATAGTTTCGGCCACCCTGCCTCTTTTGTTTTTCTCTTCTATGTCTCTCTCTCTCTCTCCCTCCCTCCCTCTCACTTTGTCGTCGACAAGCCTCGAGCGACAGCAGGCAGGCTGCTGGGGCTCAGGTCGGCGTGGACGCGCCAATGCGACCCCGATTGCGGCGGCGAGCGAAGGCTTATTTCTCGCGCCGTGATGGATGAATAATGAGTCCGCTGCCACCGCCGAGGTTTCGCCCCTCCCCCCTACCTTCCTTCGCTCTGGCGTTTCCTCCGAGGCAAAGCGGTCGCAGCTTTGGCGGGGGAGGGTGGGCAAGACAGAGGAGCCCACGAAGAGGAGGAGGAGGTTCGAGCCGGGTAGAGCAAGTGAGAGAGAGAGAGCGATGGGCTGTGGGCAACGCTCGACACTGGCGCTTACGGCTCTGACGCCTAACAAGTACGTACGGCCCGGCGGCGCTTAAGCCAACGGCGAGAAGCCAGACCGCGCGAAAGAGACAAAAGCGCAGTGGCGTGCGGCGCGGTAGTAAACGTCGTCGTTCGCCGCGTCACGCTTCAGCGAGTGAGGATATGAGAAGTTCCCGCACGGCCGTGACAAACTTTTGCGGAGCGCCGGCTGAAGCAGAAATGCCATGCGCCGCGCGTTGCCCTGTCGTTGCCCTCTCTTCTCTGCGGGGGGCGGCGTGCGAAGGAGGAGGAGGAAAGGCTTTTGGTAGCGCGTAGAGAATCACTCGCGCAAGTTCTGGGGTCACGCCCGCCGCAGCGCTTCTAATATGATGTCGGGCGCACGTTGCCCTTTACAGTAGGCTGTAGACTGCGAGCAACATAGCTTGAGGATGGTTATAGGGGAACGGGGCGGGTGGGGACCGCAGGCGGTGCTGTGCCGGCACGAATTGAACCTAATGGAGAGTTTGAGCTTGTCCACACACTCCTCACCGTTTGCGGTTGACCGGAAAGGTGTGCGATAGCAAAAACTCCGGAAGCGACATCTTGAGACGCAGAGTTTAAATACAGAGCACGCAACGCGAATGTTGCACCAACTCACCATATTCTACTTGAATGCGGGTGCAAAGCGTTGGTACCGATCCAACCGATAACGTGCAGTCCTTATATGGCTTTCCTTCGACAAGAACACTCACGAAATAAAAATACTTTTCAAGCTCACCGTAGTTACACAAAGCGTCTCCAGGTGTCACTGCCAGTTTAGCTACTTACGTCCACAGCTCCTGTAATCCGGCAAACCGCAACCGTCAAGAAGCTGGAGACAAGCTAATATTCTCTAATTTCCTCAAGACAATTATCACGCAGCCCACCATTGCGCGTGCATGAAAAGAAAAATTATCTGACGCCTAAGTGAGCGGACATGTATGCTTTAACTTCTCTGTGCGGTTAGAAGTGAACTTCGGTTCAATTCGAATTTTACCTGCTGTTTTCCGTTTATCTCCACTGGTCCACATATTGTGAGCGCACGCGTAAATGTAAGGGCTCATATTTCCTGCCATGGATGGAGGAAACTACTTTGCCATCTCTAAGACGGAGGGGGATTTTTTTCTTTTTTTTAAATTCTGGGCGACAAGGCCACCTAACTCGCGAAATATGAGATCGAACACGTAACACAGTGATAGACGAAGACTATTTCGTTTTATTTTTTAGCCAGCCGAAGATGTCATCAAGAAGATATCGCTATTCGTTTCGACATATCGTGTAATCTGAAAAAAAATTATTTCAGCCAGAACATTTTGTTGTTCGCCAGCGCTTCCAATAACACATTGTTATCGTTTTGCTAGCTATCATATACTAAAGGTGCATGAGTCCTCGATATTCAGAAGGCCCAGTGTATTTTTTTTTCGTCTTTCCACCTCGGTAAAATGTTAATAGACAATTATCTTGCTGATTTTGATCATGCTAGAAAAAAAATCGCTTCAGAGCACTGGATAAACGGGAATCCCAAAATATTGAGGCTGATAGGAATCCTATCAGAAAACGGCATTCTCGGCGCGAGAGAACATCCCCTGCAAGCACTCGTACGTGATTGGCTATACGGTTCCTTTAGCTTCTGTCGGCGCAGTTCGCACAAGTCCTAAGGATATCGGGCGCCTGCAACGATTTCAACAGGATTGTGTTCAGGAGTTGTGATTCCAAAAAGCTTCTCCCCAGGACCCATTTCTATTCTTCCATTCACCACTGTCACCCACATTTTCGTTCGCGCACGGCGCGCTTCCCCCCTCTCTCCAGCACTCTTCGAATCCGCGAGAGACTTAGTGCAGTGGGAATAAGGATGAAGAGGAAATAAAGAAAGCGGAGCGCCCAACGCATGAACAGGCGGTGCGTTACTCCCCCTGGAAGCAATGAAAGGAGCCACAACAGCAGAGCTCTCTACGTCAGTCCTGCGTTTTCCCACGAAGCTTATACACGCGCGCTTCACGGCAAGACATAGCTGTTGGGCGGAGGAGCGCGCCTGCGCTGCCGACGTTCGCCATCGCGTTTCTTCTCCGAAAGCAAGAGGAAAAACAATACGCGTGAGGAAGAAACTCCGCGGCCCACTTTCGAGAGGAGGCAGCGAATACGCGCGACGATGGTTCTCCCCTTCCACCCTCGCCCTCTATTTCTTACCCTGCCAGCGCACTCTCGCTACTACGCCATATTCGCTTCCGAAGAGAGCGAGCCGCGGAGTTGCTGATGGAGGGCTACCCTCACCCCCGTGTTGGTGCATAACACGCCAGCATTCACGGTTGCGCAATGCTACGGTTCCTGCGCTGAATGGCGGTAATAAATTTCTCAAGTAAGCCCCACCTAAACCAGCTGCGCTACTCCGCATTTCTGTTCTTGAACTTAGGTCTTTCTCGTGAACATCCTAGTGAGGGTATAGCAAAGGATGGTGCTATTTTCACAATGGGTGCCGCAGGTACCCCTTCTGCTTTGGCATCCACAGATGCGCAGCATGATGGCAATAATTATGTATACGATGCAGTATGACGCACTGAAATGGATGCGCTGTAAGATGCACTGTAATGTTGTGGAGTATGATGGTAATAATCATACAAGCGGCATTTCCTTGTATGATTCTTACCATCATCATCACCTCCGCCACTGACGCCGCCATCTTCATCATCGAGTCGTCTTGGCGAAGATAAAGCAAGGTGCCCCTACCCTCTCCCTCTTCCCTAAACAATTAAGGAAAGGACATTCCTGTCTGCTTCGAGCGAGGCACTTTCATCTGTGATAAGGCGCGCAACAAACTCTCACCATCAGGACACGTATCCCACAAGCGCCAGCGTTAAGAGGAACCTGCTGCGGTACGCGGTGTCGTTATAGACCAGAACCGGAGTTAAAGGGGGAAAAAGCCGAATGAAGTGGGTGGTAAGAAATGATTCACAGCACACAATCACAGAAAACAAAGTAAAAAAAAATAAAAAGGATACGTTTCCAAAGGGCGCGTCGCCGCACAGCGTACGGCGAGACATTCGTGAGAGACGAAGTACGGGAGTGTGGGACGCGTTGTGGCGGCGACAGCTGTTCCTCTTTCCATGAATGATGTTGTTGTTCTTTTTTCTTTCGAGGGCATCCGATCCATATTTTCAGGAAGAAGCCTTTTCTAGCTAAAGCAGCCCGTTCCTCGCGCTCGCTAAGAGCTTACCAGAACGATATGCAACTTTCACTAGGCTGACTTCGACGGTCACTCGACGCGTCGGAAGAGGAAGCTTGTAAAGCCCGCGCACGCCGCGTGCCCGAGCTGCACGGCATATTTCTGAAAGCCTGTAGGCGGTAGTTGAGGTTCACCGTGAAATTTTGAAGAATATGCTCGGCCGAAACGACACTGCCCTCGAGCGCAGATACGCCGTTCGCCTCCCTCTACGCTGGAAAGTCGTGCGCAAACGCGCCCACACGCCGCGCCGTTATGCAAGCTTCTCTGCCGTACTTGAATGTCCAGAGGAAAAGCACAGCGCGGGGACGCATTTGTCTGGATTACGGCGGCCGGCGGCAGTGAGCTACGACTCGGCTTTTCGTCTTGGCTCCTGACGGGCCCGCCGCAGCGGGAAAGGCAATGGGCGGGCTGTGCAGAGGCGGCTACTGCCTTGGACACCGCAATCCTACCGGGGCCCACGCGTATGGCTGCGATGCACGCGCGCGGCACACGAGGGAGTCGCAAAAAAAGCGCACCGGCCATATCCCGCAAGCCGTTTGCACAACAACGCACCCGTTTTGAAAGCGCTCGAGCGACGGGGTCTCGCTTTACATAGACCCGGCCGTCGACAGCACGCGAAAGGGCTCGCGCCCCCTCCTCACTCGCTGCGCCAGCGAGTGACCCCCGCGGGCGCCGCAGCGCAGGAATTATGCAGGCCGTTGCCTCGACCGATGGATCTGTCGCCGCCGGGTAACATCGCACACATACGCGAGTGCGAAACCAAGCTCAGCGTCAGTGCCACACAACGCAGCAGTAAAACAGCCTGCCCCCTAAACTCCCTCCCGTCCCCCTTATTTCATCCCGAGGGAGAAGACGCGGGTCCCATTTTAAAGATTCAGCGAGGAAAATTCTAATTAACAGAGAGTGAGCTCCGGTGTCACGACGCCGTCGGAACCGGCTCGCCGCGCGCAGCACCGCTCGCTCTTATTCCGGCGAGGCGACCCACAACGAGTGTCCCAAGGCGCCGGCGGCAGAGTGGCACGAAACCGGAGAGCAGGCGTTGAAGGGCGGGCGAGGGCAGGGGGGAGGAGGGTGAAACCAACCGCGCGGAGCCGGCCTCGGAGATAAGCGCGTGACTGCGGGCGCGCGGGATTTGCGGACCGCGCACTCTAGAGCGGCCAAGATATAGCCATTCATATTCAGGGGCCGCGCTCGCCCGCAAAAGCATCTCGGAGCGCGCGCCAGCGCGCTTGATAAAGGCGCCAAAGCGCGCCTCGACGCAGCCGAAGGGCAAGAGAGAAGAGCGGGCCAGGTAGTAACACAGGCGGCCCCGACGCCTTCCTTTCCCCGCGCTTCGTCCACACCGCTGCCCACGAGACTGCGACCAGCGCGCGAAAAACCTCGGATGCCCACCTCAAAAGCGACGCCAGTGGAGCCGGAGATTAGGGAGATGCTGCACCGGGCGCCTCTGGAAGAGGTTGGGAAAGACGCAGAGTGGGTGGGAGGGAGAGGAAAAGGGGGATGAGAAGGGAGTAGGGTCCTTGTTGCACGTGTGTGTAGCTTGCGAGCACGTAGTAGCTCGGATAGCGAGCGCCGGAGTGAATGCCGCTGCAGCGCGCGTTCTTCTCTCGCGGACACCGGTGGCATGCAGTGAAGCAAAGTGGTTTCTGACCGATAAGAACCCGCTGCGGCCGGCGTCTCTCCTTCCTCGCGTAGATTAGCTCGCGCCTCGAGCCGAAAAGTTGTGCTGGCCGTTTCTTTCTCGTTCTTCCGTACAGCAGCGCCTCCTGCTTCGTGGCCTCCTTATCGCCGTCCTATACGTATTGGGTAAGCCGGGCATATTGCTCTCCGAAGCGTTGTTGTCCGGTTTCTAAGGAACCGAAGGAGGTGCAGTACGCGGCGAAAACGGACTGTGCCTGTTGCGGATATGTCTATTTCGCCATCGAACCTGCTCGAGCAGGGCCCTGACGGTGGGTGTTGCAAATCTTAAGACATTTTATACCGCTGCGGAATTTTGTTTGCACATTTTTCTTTTTCTTCTTTTTTTGGTTCTCACCCTCTTCGATGTGATTAGCGTCCGAGTCAGAACAATGGCTTCGAGGAATGTTTTGGGAGGTAAGCGGATATTTGGAAAAACTGCGTAGGAAGGAAATGAAAACAATAGCTGTGTGGATTCTAGTACAAGAAAAGAAAAACTTCACGGGCGAGCTATAAACAGTCTAAAATACAATAAATGGCGTTGGCGATGACAAATATTTTGCCGTGAATATGACTAGTTAAAGTTAGGCAAGATACTCTTCACATTTTTTTCTGGTATGTAAGAACATAAGCGCAGTACTGCAAGCGAAATTCAGTAGGTGTGAAAATGATAATTAAAGTACATTTGAGAGAGAGAAAGAGGGGGGGACATAAAGAAAGAGGAAAAATCGTTATTTTTCTCGACGAAAGCTGTCCTTCGAGAATGGAGATAAATTAAGAAAAAGTTCAGTCCGGACCAGTTTGTTTAGCTGCTTTTTCTGAAAAGATCTCAAGAAAAATAATATATCACTATCTAGACGAGATATCACGTTCTCTCTTAGTCTATCACTTCGCAGGATGTTTTCCTAAAAATGAGGCTCTTACTGGCTCTGAAAGGATTGTCAAACGCTAAAAGGTTAAGCTACCATGCAATATACTGGGTGTTTCAGCGAACACTTTCTAGAATTTTTAAAAATTGAGTGTGGCAAATAGCGCAATTCTAGTCCATGAGCTAAGGTCTACTCAAAGAGGCAGATATTAATTGGACAGAAAAATGAAATGCGCTTTCGATGAATTACCAAAAATTCAATAATGACGTTTTTAAGCAATTGCCTTATAACACATATTGCAATTTACAAATTATAGCCGGAGAGTTTGCAAGGCGGATCCACTTTGACAGAAAAATAAAATGCGCTTTCGATCAATTACCAAAAATTCAATAATGATGTTTTTAAGCAATTACTCTATGACACATATTGGAATTGACAAATTATAGCCGGAGAGTTTCCAACGCGGATCATCCCACTTTGAACGAATTATCAGGATGACACCAGTTTCAAGATAATATTTTTATTAACTTTGCGGAGAAATGTATCGGCGTTCCAGTTAGTTTTGTGCTTCAATGCATAAAAGGATGTTCCGTTAAGGAAGTAAGCGGAACGACACTGCATTCTTACCGCAAGTTTGACGTGGCACATCTAGTAGATGGTGTCATCCACACAAATGTTTCCAACTGAATATGCCTTGCAGTCTCACCCGCTATAATTTGTAAATTGAATTTAACGCGTGAATTTTTGTTAATTAGCTGATTATGCATTTCAATTTCTTGCGCAAATAATGTCCGCTTCTTACGAGTAGACCAGCTCATGGGCTAGAGTTGAGCTATCAGCGACAGGCAATTTAAAAAATAATTTGAAGTGTTCGCTGGAACACCCTGTCTAGTATATCGGCGAATCGTCCCTTTTAACCCGTAATAAATGGAGTATCTTACAAGGAAAGAAAAAAATATATTCCCCCCTTCCCACTAAAACCAAAGCAGAAAGAAGAACATCAGAAAAATTGACCAACCAATAAACAGAAATAACCTCCCTGACGTTTACACGTCAGACCTGCGGCCCTTCATCCTGCGCTGAAATTCATCTCGTTGGCCGCTTCTATCGAACAAGGCACCACCACGAAACGTTCTCGGTCGTAACTCCGAGCGCACGCCGTCGTTCACGGCTGAATCGCGCGGCACAGGGGGCTGCTTGCCCTAACACGATCGCCTAAAGCTCGTGGAGCACCAAACAACACAGCTCTCCTAACGCGGTTTCAATCACCTTTAGTTTCCAAAACGCGGCTCCAGAAGCAAGCCAGGGGAGGGAAGACTAACATTCATCGCCACCCGCCGCCCTGACATTACCACAATGCACGGCGGTTTGGCGGTGCAGCGCACCCTCGGGGGGCAGGTCGAGACAAGGCGGGCAAGGCAAGGGCAGACTGCGAGGCGCTGCTCCGAGAACCCAAAAGAAGAAAAAAAAGAAAGAGATAAACATAATTTAGAACGAGAGAATAAAACGGAGGCACGGTGCGGCGTTCGCGCGAAACGAACTCGAGTGCCGAGAGCTCGCGGTCTGGTGCTTCGGCGGCCGCAGCAGCAAAAGCACCAGCACGCATTGACGTGTCACGGCCAGGCCGTCGGCCATCGACGACCGCCCTGAAAAGAGACGCCTAGAGCGGCGCCGACGGCATTAGCGCGCGCCACGGTGAAAGAGACGGCACAGGAGGAGGGGAAGAGGGGGGAGAGAGTCTAATTGTACGGTGAGCCGCGGGAAGGAGGGAAGCCGTGAAACGAGCAGTAACGCAGAGTGAGACCGAGGACGACGCCCACCCCCCAAAGAAGGACGCGAAAAGACCGGGCGCTGCATGCATCGGGTAACGGGACGCGGGGTCCCAACAACCGGGCAACGCGCTGGCTTGCCGGGATACCCAGCGGGGAAGGCAAAACCTGCGGTGAGGCCATCTTGTCATTGTCCGAACTGCCGCCCAGTCCTCGACTTGGGGACTAGGTGCGAATAAAGGAGAGGAGTGGGTGATGCGGTGACGGAGAAAGAGAGAGAGAGAGAGAGCGGTACAAGCGAAGGGACATCAGAACAAGGAGAGAGGAGACCAAAGAAGAAACTTATTAGGAAAGAAAAACGAAATAGCGAGAATGCACAGCGGAGTGGAAAAAAAGGTAGCCAGGGAGGGAAAGACCGCTGCTCCCTCGGAACTGTAATGGAAAAAAAATTGACGAATGGGCCGGGAATACCTGGGAACCGCGCTGAAACAAAGGAGAGAGAGACAGCGAGATAGACACCTCGCTCTCTCGTCCTTTTCCGCCCGCTTTCTTTTCATTTTCGTTCGCTTTGCGCCGTTATTATTATGCCGCGTATGGCGACGGGCAGCTCCGGGCTGACTGGCGGCAGAACGTGACTGCGGGGGGAAGGGGTGGGGAGGGCAGGAGGTGTGAGGAGGGCTGACCGACAAGGCTTTGACACAAAGCAAGACGGCCATAACAACAGTGGTAAACGTCGAAGAAACAGCTCGCGGAGGCGAGGAAAGAGAGAACGGGACAGGCGAACGGCGTCACGATAATGATAACTATAATAACATCAGCCGGCGAAATAAGCAAGCGCTCTAGAGAGAGAGAGAGAGCGTTTGGTGGTGTGTGCGGACAAAGAAAGGAAGCGGTCTGTGTCTCTGTAAGTGACGGCGGGGGAGAGATAGAGATGGTGGGGAGGCGGTCGCAGCGTCCTCCGCGCCTCTGCTGCGAACGGAGTTTGAATGCGAACGAGCCTTGTTTTCTGACGATTCGGGGTGAGGGGGGAGAGGGGGGGGGGCAAGTGCGGCAGAGGTCGAACCGGGGCCGCGGCGGAATAAAGCGACTGCGTGCGGAGCCAGGGAACAAAGTACAAACAATAAGGATGGCGATGACGACGACGCGGGGAAAATGTTATTGCGATGACGGGCAACGTCGGGAGCAAGGTGAAAGGAGGAGAGAGAGGGCGGGGGGAATGCGGCCCATTTAATTAGCGGGCTTGTCCGTCCTTCGGCAACGCTTCCTGCCGCTGTCATGTTTCTGTTTCATTTCCTTTATCTCATCATCCTTTTTTTTTTTTAGTTTTTCTTGCTCCAGTTTCTTCCTCTGGCGACTCTAAAGCTTGAAATGCTGATAAACCGAAAGTACTAATGCGTGAGAACAAACAATTAAGTCGCGCGCATAAAGCCGTGGCAGGGTCGCTTCGTGTTTCCAGAAAACAGGCGAGTAAGCTCGTTGGAAAAGTTTTATAAGCTTAAGCTATAAGAAAAAAAAAACAGAAGGACGTCGGGGAATTCGTTACATTCAAGTTAACTTGCGCGTTAAAAAGCTGCACAAAGAAAGTGTCTTCCGGCCGCTGTGCTTAGCGCTGTAACACGCTTTGTCAGCACTCACGGCGCGACTGATAGAAAGTGATACGCAGCCGAAACAGTAGACGGTCGCGTCGCAAGCTGTAATATGTTTTTTTTTTCTTTCACTTGACGCAGAACTGGCGAGATATCTATAACCTACAAAAGACCGTCGCTGTTTTGGCGTGATGTGTTTGCGAGGCGGCCCCATTGAGCGTAATGAATGGTTCTCTAAAGGTAGCCTAAAAGGAGTCCTATGTAAGCTACAGCTTTACGGCAACGAACCCTTTCTTCGCTTTACAGTGTGCTGTGCTGGATTACTGTGCGCGCGCGGGTGCTACCGTACAATTCATCGCTTTGAACGCGCCGATGCACATGCAAAAGGTCACTTCGAGTGCTGGACCAAAATCGCAGACAGTGATAGCCCTTACAGCGACTTACGGGCATTGGCTGCGTCACCAATGGTTTCCACCGTTCTGCAGTGTGTAAGTGTTTAGAAAAATGATAAGGACGACTAACAATCTAAATTACTTTTACATCTAACTAAAATGTAAATTCTGGCTAGCTGACAAACAGAGCGCTGAAACTCAGCGCAGCCTTTGTTTCGTTTCTGCGTCCGTCCCTTTGTCTGCAATGCGCTGTCATTTACCGATATTTATAAATCTAAGCTTTATTTGAACAAACTCACGCCATGGTTCTACGTGTGAAGAGATATGCTTGAGCTATAATCTTCTCCGTGTATCTAGACGTGTGGCGATAAAGTACAAATCTTACCGCACTTCAAGTCAATTACAGCACCACTAGTGAGAAGTTTTAAGCCTCAAAGCAAACAAGCAAGCGAACTGCACTGGCGGAAGTTAAAATAAATAGGAAAATAAATATCCCTGATTAAAAGTGGCCTGATTATTAGCAAGAAAGTTACGGAAACAAAAAATAAATAAAATGTGCGCAGCTCGCACTAGTGGTGGAAGGCTGCAGTCGACAACGGAACTTGTGATCACCTAGCCTTTACGTGGCTTGCTTAAGTAGTTTCTAGGTTTGGCGAGGTTATGGTAGGCTTGGGGGGGGGGGGGGTGTTAGTTGTTTCTAGGTGTTGCAAGGTTATATATGCTAGGTTTTGCTACGTTGTTGTCTCGGCGAGCTTGACGCTGGAAGCTTTAGAGCAGTCGCAGGCCGGGATCACTTTCTCTGGGATGTCGAGCGTTCAGGCACCGACTCTCGCGTTCCCTGGACTGAAACTCGGGTCCTCGTCTAGGCGTCGCCTCTTCTCAGCCGCAGCTTCGACGCGGTGTTCCGGATCATCTCGGCGGCGACGCATCGCTTCTCGTTTGGCAGTACGGCACTCTTCCTGGTAAGCCGCTTCTTCGGGAGTCCAGACTTTTTTTGATTTTCCCATGGCAGAAGCACGTACGCACGGAGTAGAGAAAGGGAGAGGTCGCCGTGGCCGGCTGTTCCGAGCTTTTACTCGCCTGTGACGTCACGACTCCGCCCTAAGCCCATGGGGTGCGAGGAGGTTACGTGGTTCGGTGCTCTCGCAGGTGGTTGCTAGGCAACGCGAGGCGGCACACAGCTGGGCTGAGTTTTCTGGTAACGCTCCACGGCAGAACTAATAGCTTAATCAGCTACGCCATTAAAAAACGGAGGTATGAGAAAGACACAAAGAGAGTTATCGCACTTCGGACATGCCGTGTTTACCCAAAGCGCACTTCCACGTCCTACAGCTGGAAACAAGAGCTTTACTCCCCAAATATCTGCCCTTCGTGTCGTCGCCGTAACACTCCATTCGCTCGAAGGCTACATCGACCCCAATAAGACGCAAATGGTGAGCAACGTCACAGGTTCGGAAACACGTGAAGAAGAAGGAGATACAAAAAGGCCTTCTCCTGCCGCGTGCTATCGAGGCGTGCGCAAAACGTCGTTCTGCTATTGGCCGCATCGCAATCACCCGAGGTTACGATGACCCGTACGACCTTCGCCAGCGTGAAAGTGCGGCTGAGTGAACCGCGAATCAGGCGCTACAACGAAGACTCCCGTTCTTGTGCGTGAAGGGGTGAATCTAGATTTGGCTGGAGAAAAGAGTACTCGACCACAGCCAAAGCACGTGCTTGTAAAGGAACACGTGGTAAATAAGAGTGGAGGTGAACTGAGTTATCCACACGCACACACACACACACACACACACACACACACACACACACACACACACACACACACACACACACACACACACACACACACACACACATCTATATATATATATATATATATATATATATATATATATATATATATATATATATATATATATATATATATATATATATATATATATACTCTCTGTGAGTGAGTGGATTGTTTGGAAGAAACTGAAGATGCTGGCAACTATCAAGTCACCGGCTTCTGCACACGCAATAAATTGTCCAATGATCAAATGATGGTAGCATAAGGTGATATGAATAAATAAAGCACCGGCAATAGAGAACATACCGTTAAGGTGATTAAACAGTGAAGGAAAGAAAAAAAAATACAGCAACAAGAGGCAGATACAGGCAGATACAGCAACAACATTTCGCATTTAAACACGAGTCCGACATTCAATCCAATCGTGTAACACAAAACAAATATATACGCGCGAAAGGACGTGTTGACTGCAACTAAAGAAGTACGAAACTCTCCGTGAAGAATGTTATTAAAGCTTGCAGATCCGACCGTTGTAATGACGCGTTATCCCATAACCCGAGCGACGTTTTTATGCCGATGAAAGAAAGCCTACTTGTATACGCCACTTCTAACTTCATATAGGAGAGCATGTATGTCGCGGTGTGTCAGCTGCTGTGGTGTTCGGTTGATAAGCACGAGGTTGCAGGTTCGGTTCCTGGCTGCGACGTACGGCAACATTCCCATGGAAGAGGAACGCAAGAACGCTCCTGTGCCGAGCATTAAGTGCACGCGACTAAAGAGCCCCCACAGCTGATAAGAATTTCGTACGCTGCCCTTAACTACTATGGCGCCCCTCACAAGCCTGGTGCTTCTCTGAGAACGTCGCCCACCAATCAATCTACGTCTGGTTCGCGACGCAATTATTACTATGTGTTTTGTTGATGAAGTAAGATGTTCAAGTGTGCGCATAAATAAACATTTTCTTCTTGATTTTTTTCTCTCTCTACGTATGTACCGTACTTGGAACTGCAGCCTATAACGGAAGAGATTTTATTAGATAGTGCGGAAGTGCCCTTTGCCGAATTCCAAAAGTGAATGGCTTGCCATGGCAAATACCCTGTCAGGCCGTTCCCGTATTGTGTTCCCTTAAACTATGCCAACGTTGCGTAAAACTGCTATTAATTGTAAAAAAAATGTTGAATCGTAACCTGCACAAGTGGGATCCGTTTACGGTGCCGCCGGAGATAGCAGTGAAAACCCAAACTCTCTGGAACCACACCTAAAGAGCAAAAAAAATAAAAAGAATTTTTTTAACGTGCTAGTAAATGCGCGACTACTATCACAAGGCTGGTTATAGGACCCAAGGGATAAAATAAATTTGCGAAAAGCACACATTGCGAAAAACAAAAGACAACACACACACAATGCAGCAAACGCGCCGAAAAGAGAGCAATATTAACCTGCAAGAAATTTTTGCCAACCTCCATTTGAAATCGCGAGGCCTCGAACGTGACCTCGCTGCAAATCACCTCCGCGCAACGACCCGTAAAAGCCGATGACGATCAGGGAGCAGTATTCAATGATCCGTGGGTCGCGTCGAAGCGCCTCACACGAGTGAATCGTGCCCAGGTGATTAGGCCGGGCTTCCGCGACCTCCGTTGTCATTCATTACGATAATGAGCAGGGACTATCGCCAGAACCGACGTAGGAAAGGAAGGGTTTAAATATACATCTTTGAAAAATACATACAGAGAGAGACAGGGGAAGAAAAAGAGGGGTATAAAGTTGAAAGACACCGCGGCGAAATAGAACGAATAAGCGGACACGGCCAACCGGATATTGCGTTCCGATCGCTAGTTTTGACGAGACATAAGCGCATTTTTTCTATGTGCGTGGACTTCGGGCTTTCCGGGTAAAAGTATTTTCGGGATTTATCCCGGTGTGACCAACGTTTGGCGCGCGCTGTGAAGATAAACAAGAGCGCCGTCTGGTGCCACACTGACGTATAGCGCGGCGAGTCCTCTAGTTTCTCGGTATTCGTCGATGGCACGGGGCAGTGCATGGTACCAAGAAGACGAAACATATCACAACAGCCGCCCACTTTCCCGTATATCAGGAGAGCTTGCAAATGGGTCAGTTGTAGGGCAAATATAGCAGTTAGCGCGAACGAAAATAATAACAATAATAATGTACTCCTTGCAGTAATGTGTGAGCAAGATTTAGTGGCGACAGCCAAAGGTACGTTTGCGAGCGCTTTAGTTGCGTATTAAATATCTATTACAGTATTTTAGCGCGCGTCTTCTTGCCCGACCGCTTCTCACAATCCGTATTTTTCAGCTTTCCTGGTGAAGAATTCAAGCAGCGGTAGAGCCTTTATAAAATTTTGATATTCCAGCCCCTGCTTCCCCAACTTTCCGACAAACAAATGGCTCCATGACTATTGTTTTCGCTTGCTGAATCAAACGTCTTTTATTAAATATTTTTTTAAATTCTACGCAGGTCCTAACGTAAAGGTTGGTTATATTTCTGAGAGAGAGAGAAAACAAGATGAGGAAAGTCACGGAGATCCGACCAGGAGAGCCTCCTGTTTGCTACCCTGCATGAGGTGGCATTCGTCCGGCAGTGGGCACTGGTGGTGGTGGTGGTGATGATGAAAGTGCTTTGCATTTTTTATGCACTTGAGAATTCCGATAATACAAAGGAAGAAGACAAGACAGGCGCTTGTCCAGTCCCTTTCGCATGTCACGTTTGCACTAAAGTCCTTTAAACTTCGTAAAGTAGTGCCACGCTTTGAAGAATGGCGCCTCCTCCTCGCGCGCTCTGGTCGACGCCGCGTCGCTATTGGCCTGATAGCATCACGTGGGCCCTCGCGCCGTGCATCAGCGCCATTTTTGCTCGAGAAGCGTCTACCGAATGGCGAGGAGCGCATGTTGGCGCCGTTGTTACGCTCGAGCAGTGTACGCGGCGCCGCGGTCGAGGAGGGAGCGTGAAAGAGAGAGGAGAAACGCAGAGGGGTGAAGGCGGAGGAGAAGAGTGTCGCTACTTTACGAAGTTTAAGGGGCTTTAGTTTGCACTATCCACCATAATGGTCACATGCACATTTGGCTCCATTCTCTCAATATCCCTGCACGGCAGCTACCATGCAAAATAAACGCGTGCTGCACCTCTCACTCCAGACGAGGTGGAACCCTCGGCGCGTTTCGTCGCTTTCCTCTTCCGTCTGCCGCCACTTGTTCCGCCCTTGTGAGAATGCAACGACCGTCAAAGAAGCGACGCAGATACGTCACAAAGCCTTTTTCTATGCCGGATCAGCGAGTCTGACGACGAGCTTCTGCAGTTGCGGAATCGTGCTCGCGCGAGTCGGGAATTGTTCGTCAAAAACCGAGAGAAGGACGGGAATAAAACACAGAAACAAAATGGGTGAGACATGCATTTGACGGCGCGCGATATTCTCGGGAGAGGGTGCCACGAATGGCGCGACGAGAAAGGAAGGGCGAGCTAACCTCGAAACGGCGCAGCTAACATACACGAACGTCGCATCACGCTGAACGTTTTAAGGCTTTAGCTGCGACAGTCGAGCGTGAAGGGAAGTTTGTAGAACTGCCCTGACTTGTGCTTCTTCGCGGGTTCTTTCTGTTTTAAAAAATGAAAGCCCAATTTTCTTTTCTTCTGTTTCTACGGGAACGCGGTGCCGCTGCAAGACGTTCCGCTTATGTAAATTCTCTCGAACGTGTTGTTTCTTCGAGGAGGCAGGAAGCGGGCCAAAGTATACGGCCCGCGCCCAGCTTTAACCGTTTCACCGGCGAGCGCACTGGAACGAACGCCAACCACGTAAACGCATAAGAGGCAGAGAGAGAGAGAGAGAGAGAGAGAGAGAGAGAGAGAGAGCGTTGCACAAAGGCTCTGCGACAGCGGATCGAATGCACTGGCTGCGTAAGCGAGGCGTGCGTAACGTTCGTTTTGCCGCGCATCGTCGCCCGTTCGAATGCCGCCGCTCACGAAATTCTTGCGTCACAGATTATGAGCACCTTATATATATCGACGTCGTCGTCGCCGTCGTCTTTGGGGGGCGGTGTTGAGTGCGCACAATGACAAAGGGAAATACAGATCGATAAATGTACGGTGCGCCGGGGCGGCGAAGAAAGCGGCTCGGAAAGTGGGGGGAGCCCCCTTCGGAGTCGCGGAAACAAAGCCGGCTGGTCTATTGAGAGGCACGCTTTCTTGCCAGCGGAAACTCCCCGGAAGGGCTCTTCACTTCTCTCCTCGTTCTCGCCCCTCAAGTGGGATTCAAGTGGGCGTCAGCGGTAATTCGCCTTAATGCTTTGACGCGAACGGCGCATCTTAACGGTTCTAAAGGTCGCGCCTTTTGACGAGTTTCTTCGTGGTTGCTTGGTTCTGTGGTATGCGCCTCTTTTTTTTTTTTTTTTTTTTTGCTACCCCTCGTCTTGACAGGAAGCGTGTTGCTGAACGTCGAGGCATCTTTGAGTCGCACTATTCTTTTGTGAAGGCGCAAGCTTTTCTTGCCGCCAGGTGTAATCACCTCCCTGTCTGTCTCTCATCGATTTTTTTTTTTTTGTAGCCCGCATATGCAACCGCACAACACGGTAATGTTTGGAACTAGCAGATAGCGTTTTCTCAAGTAGTGAAAAGGAAACAAACTGCTGTCGCGCGGGATCCCTGCGCGTGTGCGCGCTTGTGTGTGAGAGAGAGAGAGATCGAGAGGGAAAGAAGGAGCGGCACAAATAATGCGCCAGAAATCGGCGACTATGCAGAAACAGTCGGTACAAACGTACACTGCAAGAAAAAGGTTGAGCGGAAGCTTTCCAGCATCATAATAAGCGCCCTGGCAGTAACATTCAAAACGGCCCAGTGGCTTTCGCAGTAGTCCGGTCGTTGACATCACTATTCGCGAAAACTTCAATCCGGCGCATCGATCGAGTCGCGGATCAATTGCCAGAGCGCCCAAAACTGCAACAGTACGATGTATACGCATCAGTAAGCGGGTCACACACGATGTCACCCATGTCGAGGAGCCCCAACAGCCTATGTATAAATCTCCCATCTGCCACGCAATATTGCCGGGTGTGAAAAATGCGACTGCAATGGTAGCTACGCGCCACCACCACCATCAGCAACGCAGACCGCAACAAACAAGAGGTCGCCAGCAGCTCACACTCACTGCCTTCTGACGGCCTGCTCCGAGGACATACACGTCTTGTTCAAAACTCGCAGCACGCAACGGCGGAAGTCTGCTTCAGTCGCAACAGGGAACATGCCGTGCCGCGCCGCAAGGTTCGAATGACGAAATAACACAGATGGATCACGGCGGCAGTGATCGACAGCTCCCTCACGCGAGTGCTTGTAGTACCGCTTAGAGGGAATGATTGAAACGGCAAAAGACACTGCGTGCGAGAATCGAATACCAACGTTACTGGTTCCTGTATACTGAATTCACTCGTGTAAGAGCGCCCCCCCTCCCTGCCCAGCTATATTGAAAGAAAGAAATATGCCTAAAAAATTTAGCGGAAGATTGAATTTAGGCACTCGGAGCGTGCCGACGAGATAGTCACCTCCTCTTACGAGGGGGAGCGAGCGACATCTAGAGCGGGACCGACGAAGAGTGAAGGAAAACTTGACAATTCGTGCTTAATCTTGAACGAACGCTTACGAAACGCGTAGCCACTCTCCGCATCATCCTGTACGTCATCCGCGGCTGGTGTTTTAGCAGATAGTAATC